>NW_007733634.1:15931-22434 GCF_000696425.1 Galeopterus variegatus | reverse complement strand
GTCCCCTTTGTGTTCTCACCCTGCCCTGGCCCCCCTCAGCCAGCACCCTACTAGTCTGTCCTCTGGGAACCTCCTCACCTCCTCATCCAGACCAGCTGGGCTCATCTTATGCCTCCCAGCAGTGGTCCTACCCTCTTTAACAAGTATCACATCAGCCATTATTCAGGAGTCTGAGGTAGGAAACTCCTTGAGGACAGGTGTATTAACCGTGTCTTTCATTTCGTTATTTAAATGCTTTGACATCTGGGGCCTTCTGACCTAGAGGGACTGCCCCTCTAGGGTTAGTGGCTCCTCCAACCACTGCAGACCACCTTCTTTGTGCCCCTCCAAATATGCCCAGACTGTCCTGTTCGTGGAGTCTACCCTTCTCCCAGCAGCCAGGACAGTCAAACAGAAATTAGTTATGTCACTGCCCCACTCACAAACTGCCAATGTCTCTCACTAAAGCTGGTGTGTGCTCATACCTCTCTTCCACCCTCTCCTGCCTCCCCCCACAAGCCCGCCAATATCTATTTCAAAAAATTTTCATCACCCTAAAATGAGACTGTGCCCATTAAACAAAAACTCCCATTCCCCCTCCCCCAACTCTGCACCATTCTCCTTTCTAGAATTTGACTATTCTAAGTATCTCATATATGTAGAATCATATCGTATTTGTCCTTTCGCATCTAGCTTATTTCACTTAGTATAATGTTTCCAAAGTTTATCCATGTTGTAGCATGTGTCAGAATTTCTTTCCTTCTTAAGGTTGAATAATATTCCAAGTATTTGTCCTTTCGCATCTAGCTTATTTCACTTAGTATAATGTTTCCAAGGTTTATCCATGTTGTAGCATGTGTCAGAATTTCTTTCCTTCTTAAGGTTGAATAATATTCCATTTTGTGTGTAGACCACATTTTATTCATCCATCCATCCATCTACAGACACTTCCACCTCTTGGCTACTGTGAATAAAGCTGCTATGAACATGGGTGTACAAGTATCTGAGTCCCAGTTATCAATATATATTTTTTTCATATATATCTAGGAGTGGAATTGCTCGATCACATGTTAATTCTGTTTATCTTTTTGAGGAACTTCCAAACTGCTTTCCACAGGGGCTGCACCATTTTGCATTCCCACTAACAGTGTAAAAGGGTTTCAATGTCTCTACATCTTCACCAACACCTGTTATGTTTTGGATTTATTTTGAAAGTAGCCTTCCTAATGGGTGTATGCTGGAATCTCATTTTGGTTTTGATTTGCATTTTCCTAATGATTAATGAAGTTGAATATGTTTTCATGTGTTTTGTGGCCATTTGTATATCTTCTTTTGAGAAATGTCTACTCAAGTCCTTTGTCCATTTTGAATTGGATTGTTTGCTTTTTGTTTTGTTGAATTTTGGGAGTTCTTTATATATTCTGGACACTACTCCCCTGTCAAAGATTTCTAATGTCACAGGCCTAATGTGGGCAGCATGTTTGACTGGCTCTCCAAGGGTGGAGGGGTGGGAAAGGGAGGTAGAAAAGGCAGGACACTGCTTCAACCAGGGGGGTTGGGGGCTGGCCTCTGTGCCCACCTCTTGGTCAAGTGCAATCAGACACACAGCCCCAATTTCTGGAGGACAGGGCCCTTACTGCCCACCCTGGCACCTGGAAGCTGTACCAGGAACTTAGGCCACCCTCCCTGTGGCTGCCTGCTGCTGGGCAGGTGGCTGGAGGCTGGAGGCTGGTAGCTGCTCCAGGAATTGATGAAAATTCACCAAAATTTACCAGCCTCTTCATGAAACTCTAGCCTGGAAGCTGCAAGTACTTGATTAGACTCTAGGGTTTCCAGAATGTTTCATTCTGACAGTTCCTGCCAGCTTAATTGTTGTCTGGAGGAGGGATTCCTGGATCCTTCTACTCTGCCATCCTCTACGACATCACTCCAATTCCTAGATATTCTTTTAGATGTCATTGAAACTGCAATTGCTTGCTTCATTTCCTTTTTGGATTATTCATTGCTGGGGTTTAAAGACAGGTTATTTTTTACATTGGTCTTGTACCCTGCAACTTTGCTGAATTCATTCATTAGCTCTAGTAGCTTTCTTGTGCATTCTTTGGGATTTTCTCTATATAGGATTGTGTCATCTGTGAATAGTTTTACTTACTCCTTTTCAATTTGGATGTCTTTTATTTCTTTTTCTTGCCTTATTGCTCTGGCTAGAACTTTTAGTACAATATTAAGCAGCAGGGATTAATGTGGGCATCGCTATCTTGTTCCCAATCTTATGGCAAAGCTTTCAGGCTAACAGATTTTTACTGAAGGCCTGTTAAGTGCCAGGCTCTGGGGAGTCAGCAGCACACAAGACACACAAACACCCTGCCCTCATGGAGCTTGCCTTCTACAGTAAACAAGATCACTAAGGAGAGGTAGGGTAGGTCAGATGGTGGAAAGAGCTAACAAGAAAAATAAAGCAGGGACAGCAATTAGGAAGGTAGGGTAGGGTGGGGGGTACTCCATGTTTTAAATGGGATGCTCGGGGACGTCCTACTGAGAAGGCAATATTTGAATAAACTCCCGAAGGGTGTGAAGGAGGGAGCCACAAGGGAATCTAGGGAAAGAGCGTTCCAGGCCGAAGGGAGAGGAGTGTTAAGATGCTGAGGCAGAGCTGCCTGTCCTGCCCAGCAGCACGAGGAGGCCAGAGTGGCAGGAATGGAGCGAGCAGTTGCTTGTCTCTCCCCAACTCTCAGAGAGCAGGCACCATCTCTGCCTCATTTACCTCTGTACCCCCAGACTAGCACAGTGCCTGACATATAGGAGGTGCTCACTAGCTCTCAGTGAAATGACTGTGGTCCCCGAGGGGCCTGATGTGGGCAGCATGTGTGGACGGTGGGCTTCAGCTGGCCCAGGTTTGCAGTTCCCAAGATGAAGGTGAGATCACCTAAAACCATGGTTCCCCAAACTGCCAAATTAGTGCACCCAGCCCTTCCCTTCCCCCACAGTCAGAAATGGCCAGGGGAAGTCTCGGCAAACCCCAGACCCCTCTCTGCTGCTCCCAGCATGGGGAACGTGGACTTAGAGGCAGTGAGTGTGAGGCTGCTGGGTGTCCTCGGCCTGGGAGTGAGGCTTCTTCACAGGGATGAGCCTTTCCCAACCTCCTCCTCCTGGAGTCCTGTACACTGAGCCTGGTCTCCTGGCAAACAAATCGACCACTCAATGAACAAATACCCCCACCCCCTGAGGCTTAGGCGGGGTTCTGGCCTGGAGGTCAGGAGCTCCAGACATGGAGGGACCAGCTGCAGCCCCGTCTCCACGAACTAGCTCCGCACTGGGGCCAGGCGCCGAGGGTACAGGGGCCAGAGCTGGGGGCTGGTCCTGCAGCCCCGTCCCCATCTCCCCTGACTGGGAAGCCTGTAGGCCACTCTGGGCTTTCCCTGACTCTTGTGCCCAGTCATGGTCTCTATTAAGTACTCCCTGTCCTCTGCTCAAGGTCTCAAGGGAGGCTGTGGGCAAACCAGCCCTTCTGCCCTGCATTAACAAAAGTCATAAAAGCTAGACACTGGGCAATCTCACTGCTTAAACCCCTCCCATGTGCCCAGTCATGGTCTCTATTAAGTACTCCCTGTCCTCTGCTCAAGGTCTCAAGGGAGGCTGTGGGCAAACCAGCCCTTCTGCCGTGCATTAACAAAAGTCATAAAAGCTAGACACTGGGCAATCTCACTGCTTAAACCCCTCCCATCATCTGAACAGAACTGAATAGTTCTCCTGCAGACCCCGAAGCCCTACCCAATCTGGTCCACGCTGGCTTCCTGTCTCTGCCTTGACCACGCCAACCTCATTTTCACTGCAGGGCCTTCGCCTAGAATGCCCTTTCCCCACTCTGCCTACTCATCTTTCAGGATTGTCACTGATGCTTAAATGTCATCTCCTCAGAGAAGCCTTCCCTGACTACTTCTTTCACCCGCGTCCCCCGACCTGCTCAATGCTTACAGCTCTGTTCCTTTCTAGTTGTTTATTTTCCAGGGTCTGCCTTCCTCACCACAGTGCAAAAGGACTCCACTGGATTTACTCACCCTGAAATTTGTGCCAGTGCCTGGAATCAATGCCCACACACAGCTGGCCCCTAGTAAGTGGTCATGAATAGAGAGTAAACCGAGAGCTCCTGTGGCCCAGCCCCAAGCACACAATGCAATCGATGACACACACTGGTGGGCCTGGGCCAGGTGACAGTGAAGTGACAGGGGTGGGGAAGGTGACCTGGAGGAGCTGTGTGGGCCAGGTCCTGGAGGAGAGGTGCAGAGGAGAGGGTCCTGGGGAGGGAGCAAAGGAGCTACTCCCCCAAAGTGGGCACCTTCTGATATATTCTTTTAGGTACCATGTTGGCACAAAGATCTTTAGGATCATGATATAAAATGTCAGAGGATGCCATATAAAATCACACTTCTAGGATGGTGTCTGTCGCAGCCCCTGCGCTGCAGCCCTGCCCTGCGTCTCCAGCTGAGTCTCTGCCCAGACACTCCCCGTCCTGCGCTCTCTTAGCATCTCCCTCCTACCACTCCAGCTTCACCTGGGTTGTGGGAGGGGCAGGAAGTCATAGCAGCAACAGCACTTCTGCCCAGCCCTGCCCAGCATCCCCTCAACTGTCACAGCCACCCTAGGGAGCAGGCGTGCTCCATTCCACAGATAAGAGAGCTGAGGCTGAGTGATGCAGCAGAGGAGTGGTGGGGCCGCAGGTGGGTCTGACACCCCACCCCCACCCTCTGCCCAGCCTTGGCCCTGTGACTAAGGCTGGGGTCCAGACACCCTATCTGCACCTGTCCCAGACTGGGAGCTCGGCATCCCAAGCTCCTCCTGATGGTTCAGTGCCTTCCTGGCCCCCACCTTGGTCTCCAGCTCCTGCAGGTGGCCCTGGGACATCAGGCAGAGCAATCCTCTTGGCTGCAGCCCTCAGGCCAGTGCACTGCACCAAGGTCTGCTTCCCTGGCCTGCCCGACTCAAGGCCCCTTCCTGTCCCGGCCTACTGACCCTGGGTCTGCCTGCTGGCCTGGTTTACTCGTAAATGCACAGACCCTCAGCAAATCTTGAGGGACTTCCCAGTGCCACAGGATCATAGGGGGCCCCCAACTAACCAACCATCCTCATACCTTAGTATGAATCAATACAGTTTATTATCCTGATTGTTTTGTGGTAGCACAATAATCTTGCATTGTTTTATGCGTGTTGAGAGTTAATTAGTTATCTGTAAACATTTCAAAGCCATCTTTTTCTCTGGTCATCCCATTTCAGCCTTTCTTCACTTTTCAATTTGCTCTGGAGCCAAGACAGAGAGAGCACATGCGTGCAAGTGTGATAGAGGGACAACTGCTCATTGCAGCACACTTTTGAAGCAAGCTAAATGCCCACTGACAGTGGCCTGGTTAAACAGGTTATGATGCATCTGCAGTATGGGGTGACTATTCTGCTTAAACGCACAAGTCCAAGGGAATTCTTTATGTACCGATAAAGAACAGTCTCCGCAGTGCACGGACCAGTGGTGCAAAGCAAGGTGCAGGAAGCATGTCCATGACACGGCTGTTTGTGTGACAAAAGGGCACTCCGTCTATGCACATTTGCTTGTATGTGCATGGAGCACAGTTGGAAGAGACAGGTGATGCTGGCCACCTCTGTGGAGGGGACACTGGGAATCCGGGGACAGAGCAGGAGTAGGCTTTTCATGGGGGGAGGGGGGGCACTTTGAACACACTTTTGAATTTTGAACCATGGGATACTTTACCTAGCTAAAAACAAATCAAATTCAAATTTAAAAGCTGAAGGGAACAAGAACACACAGATGGTGTTGTACATTCTGCCCACCTGGGCAGCCTCCCTCAGTGCCACCAAAAGTGAGCATCTGGCAGCAGGTGTGTGGATCCACTAGAGAATGGACCTCACCCGAGGACCTAGTGGCAGCTGGCTGCTTTCTGGGGTACAGCCTTGTAGCCATGGCTGCAGGAAAGCTGAGAGGCTCACCTCCACATGGCTCCCTCCTGATGCCTTTGACAGGCTGCGTGGTGTCTCCCCCAAGTTCCTCTGTTGAAGTCCTAACTCCAGCACCTCTGACTGCGAGCTTGTTTGGAAATAAGGCAGTTGCAGATGTAATTAGTTAAGCTGAGGTCATTCTGGAGTGGGGTGGGCCCTAATCCAACATGATGGGTGTTCTTATAAAAAGGGGACATTTGGACACAGACACACACACAGGCAGAACATCATGCGAACATGAAAGCAAAGACTGTGGTGATGCTCCTACAAGCCAAGGAACGACAAAGGTTGCCAGCAACCACCAGCAGCCAGGAAAGAGGCCTGGGACAGGTGCTCCCTCAGTCCTCAGAAGGAACCAACCCTACCACACCGTGACCTCAGACTTCCACTCCAGAACTGCGAATCAATACATGTCCTTTGTTTAAGCCCCCCAGTCTGTGGTGGCACTTTGTTACACGGTGTTTCAAGGGAAGCTGGCAAAGCTGTGATTCCTGCCTCACCGCCTGATTTAGGCCCCTCGG
>NW_007733634.1:14017-15495 GCF_000696425.1 Galeopterus variegatus | reverse complement strand
AGCCTTGTAGCCATGGCTGCAGGAAAGCTGAGAGGCTCACCTCCACATGGCTCCCTCCTGACGCCTTTGACAGGCTGCGTGGTGTCTCCCCCAAGTTCCTCTGTTGAAGTCCTAACTCCAGCACCTCTGACTGCGAGCTTGTTTGGAAATAAGGCAGTTGCAGATGTAATTAGTTAAGCTGAGGTCATTCTGGAGTGGGGTGGGCCCTAATCCAACATGATGGGTGTTCTTATAAAAAGGGGACATTTGGACACAGACACACACACAGGCAGAACATCATGCGAACATGAAAGCAAAGACTGTGGTGATGCTCCTACAAGCCAAGGAACGACAAAGGTTGCCAGCAACCACCAGCAGCCAGGAAAGAGGCCTGGGACAGGTGCTCCCTCAGTCCTCAGAAGGAACCAACCCTACCACACCGTGACCTCAGACTTCCACTCCAGAACTGCGAATCAATACATGTCCTTTGTTTAAGCCCCCCAGTCTGTGGTGGCACTTTGTTACACGGTGTTTCAAGGGAAGCTGGCAAAGCTGTGATTCCTGCCTCACCGCCTGATTTAGGCCCCTCGGAGTCCAGACTTCACTGACCCAGGCTCCACGGCCGCCTTCAACCTCCGAGAGAGCCCACCCAGCACAGTACTTACCGTTACAAGTCATGTTCTTGGAGACCCCACAGGACAGTATCTTGGGCATCCTGGCTGAGGACCAGGACCAGCAGGTCGATGCAAAGCTTGGCTTCGGCTAAAGGAGCTCCTCACCTGGGAAGCAACACAGCGCTTGAGCCTGGTGACCCCAGGCCGCAGATCCTGCCCCTGCTGACAGCTGAGGCATTTACTGAGGGCTGACCACCTGGCCGCCACCTGCATGCTCCCACCTCTCCCACCCCTGCCCCACTGGGTTCTACCTGCCTCATCATTCCGTCCTTAGGACACGCTAACCTTGGTCTGCCTCAGGGCTTCTGCATTCGCGGCCTCCTCAGCCAAGAAACGTCCTCCCGCACCCAGTCGGGGTTGGAGGGGCTCCTATCCCTTCAAATCCGAGCTCAAACGTCACCCTTCACAGAGACGTCTCCTCCCCCCCCCACCCAAAGCGATCAACTTCATCTGACCTCACTTTATTTTCTTCGCTGCAATTACCACTATTATGTTCTCAGTTTAAAGTCGGTTTGTGGTCTGTTTCCCCTAGAATATAAGCTCCCTGAGAACAGGGGGACTTTTCCGCCCGTCAAAGCTCCTGACAGGTCCAGAACCCTCCGTGACTGTTCGTGGGAGGAAGGTTCGTGTGTTCAGAGGAGCGAGCAGAGCGTCAGCCAGGCGTCCAGAGTCACGTGGCCGGGCGGGACCCAGCGCAGGTTCCCCCCTGCCAAGGAGCCGGCGCTCAGGGAGCCCAGGACGGGCAGGACGCGGCGACAAGAGCGCACGACCGGGGACAGCCGCAACTGCGCAAGTGGGCCTCGCGGGGGGCGCTCGGAGGGCGCG
>NW_007733634.1:2149-12703 GCF_000696425.1 Galeopterus variegatus | reverse complement strand
CGCCCACTCGCCTCGCGCACACGCACCTGCCCGCGCCGGCTGCTCCTAAGCCCCGTGGCCCCGGACCCGACTGCGTCGCCATGGCAACCGCGCCCGCCGCCGTGACATCACAAAGGCGGGGCGGGGGGCGGGGCTGCAGCCCCGGGGTCTCCGCGCGCCGCCCGCCCAGGACCTGGCCAGGATGGCGGCTTCCTTCCGCAGAGTCGTTCATCCCCCGGGTGACGAGCGCGGAGCGGGGCCTCCGGGGTGCACGGTGCGGAGCGAGGGTACACCTTGTCCTTTCCTGCACAGGGGACTGCGCTGTCCTTTCAGGGACATTCAGGGGTCTCTGGGGACTCTGGAGCAGCTTGCAGGCCGGTCTTGTGGTCCCGGTAAGAGCCCCGCAGCTCATGGCTCTGTCCAGGGTACGTATGGCGGGTGAGGAGACGGTCCCCCTGGAGCCAGGGTGGGAGGGAGGACGGGCTCCCCGAGCTGGAAGGAGCGGAGATCCCCGAACTCCACGGGAGGACAGTGCCCCACCCCACAATACCCACAGCGGGCTTTGCACAAGGAAGGGCCATATCCGTGATGTGTGCGTGTGCACTGCGTGTGTGTGTCAGAGCAGCTAGTGTGACACGCCCTGAAAACTCAAGTGGCCCCCTTTACCGCCGGGGTCCGGAGGCTCCTTATGCCGTCAGCGTCCCAGCTGGCCCAGCCCAGCTCCTCTCTCTCCAGTCACCTCCCTACAAACCGGCGAGGAGGAGCAGAGCGAAAGCTGCGCTTCGGTTTAGGTTCAGCGAAACGTGAGAAGCACTGCACGAGCTAGTGACTCAGGGAGGAAGGAAAAGCAAATGTTTTAAAAATAGTTTATCTTAAACACCAGGAGTTTTCATGACACGTTTGGGAGCCCAAAGAGAGAAGGCTGCTGAGGATACTGCCGGTTCATTGTCATCAACAGGTAAGCTTGTCAACTGCTGTGAATTTCCGCAGGAGCCCTTACAGAGTGTATTCCACGTGCCAGGCACTGTTCTGCGTCCTTGGCACAAATTCTCCCGTGAACCGGCTCGACTGCCGCGCCGAGTAGGCTCAGTCCTCACCCTTGCTTTCCAGGGGGAGCCGGGGCGACCAGAGCTGGGCTTTGCAGTGAGGCGGCAGAGTCCCGTCTCTGCTCCTAACCAGACACACGTCGACGTCGCCGCTCACCAGAACGTGCTTATAATTTTATGCAGTTATCCAAAACAGTGACGCACAAGCTTTGGAGAAAGCCTAAGAATTCTGCAGGTGCGCTTCGTGAGAGGAAGTCTCTAGTCAGTTTGTGTGTGCTTGTCTTTGTTTTGGCTCTCGATTGTTTAGAAGATTGGAAAGAAAACCATTTAGGAAACATGGACTGATTTGGAACTTTTAATCTTGGCCTAACAAATTTAACTAGAAACACCATTTACTGATACAAAGCTACTTTAAAAAATAAGATGGAGGGATGGAGGGGTGGAGAGATGGTAGACTAAAAATAGACTTGTGATGAAGCAGGTGTGCTGGCACGTTAACTGTAGAGCCTGTGCAGTGCTGTTCAGCACAAAACTCAACATTTCTGTGTTTGAAGTTTGAAAGTTTTCATAATAAAGTGTTTTTGGAAAAGCTAATAATCTTTTTATGGGGAAAGTTTGTGTTTCTTTTTTAAAATTTTTTATTTTAATAATATACAATGTGGTTGATTATTGAAAGTTTGTGTTTCTGATTTCATATTTTCCTCCTCGAAGAAGGTGTGTCAGTCTGGGTTCTTGGGAACAAACAGCGGAAGTGAACTGCAGCCAGTTAAAGGGGAAGGAGACATGGGGCACTCCCAGAATGCACAGGAGGACAGGGAACCAAGCAGAGAGATGGGGTAGCCTGGGGGGGCCCAGAGCCGGCTGCAGGTGTGTCCTGGTGGACACACCGTGGCTGTTACCTGGTGTCTAACTGTGTGCTTCTGACTGGCAGCACCAGGGGTCACCTGTCTGCACTGTGTGCCTTCCATACAAGTCTCTGGCTTCTACGGTGGGAGGTGGGGACTCAGACAATGGGGGGGGGTCCCTCACAACCCAGAAGGGCGTTAAGAGGTCTACCAGAATGGCAGAGGCCCATGAGAGCAGCTTGTGTCTTCTTGCCACGGCACCTGGTCTCGCTGTCATCCCTGTGACGTCGCAGACAGGCAGTTCCACAACTCTTGTCTTGGCTTCTTCCCTTCGCTTTTTTTGTGATGTCTCTTATTCTGCTCCGAATCTCTACTTGTTTCTGAAGACTCAGTTCAGGGTTTCCTCTCTGGAAAGTCACTGCCTGCCTCCTTTCCCAGGCGCCCCCTGCCCTCTGGTGGCTGGGCAGGTCCAGCAGGTGGGAGAAGTGGAATAGCCAGGCCCCGCGTGTCCTCACTCTGCCCCTTCGCCCCCACCCCCTCCGTCCCCGGTGTGACTGGCTCCTCTGGGCCTCGGCTGCTGTGGGCAGGCCTGCGTGGCCCCAGCTCCCAGGCTCCAGCAATGCCACCGCCTCCTGGGCCTGCAGCCCCAGTCGGGCCAGTTCCTGACGGCCTTACCATTCCGCAATTAGTTACTTCCATACGGTGTAGCTAATTCCCTGCTTTAAATTTTTCTCTTTGAAACTCTGATGATGTTTCGTCAGACACCATCTGATGGTGTCACATCATCAGTCCAGGCCAGGTCCAGATTCTAGCTCTGCTCCTCCCCTGCTGTGTGCACCCCTGCCTACAAGCGTCCGGCCGTGCCTTAGTTATTTCAGCAAGGAAGCTGAAAATCAGAGACATGAAGCCATTTCCCTAAGGCCACACAGCCCATAAGTGGCAGAACTGGGATTCAAGCCCAGGCAGTCTGACTTGACAGCTCAGACTATTCACCACCCCCTGCGCCTGTTCCCGCTGGCCTGGGGAGAGGAGCTCTCAGAAGGTCTCATCCCTGGGCTAGAGCTGGACTCTGTGGTTCACACAGGTATCTTCCCTCCCCAGCCCTACCTGGGGGTGTTGGCCTCCAAAGGCCTGACATCCGGGCCCATGTAACGTGAGCTGACTAGAAATCAGGCGTGGTGCAGCTCACAGCTGTAAATGGATTGGGACAACACGCAGCGCATCCCTGTGAACACTTTGATGTCTGGAGGCTCCATGTGAAGCAGAATGGAATAAGCCTGCAGCAGGCAGGACACGGGGGCTCTCATGAGCCACATCAGGGCTGGACAGTCACCTTCCGGGTAAAATGCCTTAAGTGCCTGGACCTCTTGCGTATGGACTTTCCTTTTGCTCAGAGGTTATTGGATATGGGCAATGACTAAACCATGTCTACGTAACTTCATGGTGAGATGGGCTTTCTATGGGAAGGACTGCAGTCTGTGCTGTCTGCACTTCACATGCTGCACTGACAGTTTGATTGGACTGCGGGGAAAACACAGTGGTGACTGTCAGTGTGTCCACTTCCCTGGCATACACATGTGACTGCAGCACAAGAGAAATAGTGTTCACAGATAATAAAGAAGGTAAAAAGTGTTGGAGTCCAGAGTAAGATTCAGTGGGCTTGGATCATCTGGGGGTGGCATTGTTTGGATCAGGTTCAATAATGAATAGGATCTAAATAGGCAACTGAGGGCTGTGATTCAAGGAATTCCAGGAGCAGGGATGAGTGTGAGGCCGAGCTCATGACATTGGGACAGGAGTGCAGGATGTGCAGTGGTGAAGGTGAGGGCATGTAGGGGCACCGGGAAAGGTGTGCAGGTGCCCTCCAGGTTGCATAGGGCTAGAATGTTGTTTCAGAGGCGATGGGGCGGGGTCTTCCATTACTGCCCGTGCAGTACAAGGAAGGCAAGGCCATGCTCAGATTTGCTATTTAGTTTGATCTTTAGCTTTGCGGGGAGGATGGATTGGACGAGAGGGCAAGCCCAGAGGCAGGGAAGGTGCTAGAAGGTGGTAGCTGTTTCCAAGCAAGAGATAACTGTGATGTGGATGAAGATAGAGGCAGTCAGGACAGAGAGAGGCATGATGCGAGCTGGGTTCTGGAGGCAGGATGGACAGACTGGCTGTGGGCTGAAGAGGTAACTGGACTCGGTAGCTCGAGCACGTTCGCTGAGATGGGGAAACGGCTGGGCGGGCCTGTGTGCTTTGCAGAGAGGACCTGCGAGGAGTGTCGCTGGCTCACAGCTCCTGTGACTGCGCACTTGGAGTGAGCGTAGCTTCGTGCCGAGGCTGCTCCCAACCGATGACTGTGGGCTCACGGGAGCTGGGCCGTTTCTGCCTGACGCGGGACTCCTCCAACCGGCAAGCTCTACACCAGCCTGGTCAAGACCTTCCCAGAGCTGCCCCACAGCCTGGCTTCTCGTACCCACCTCCCTTTGCTCTCTCCTCTTTGTCTGAACAGGCATTTCTCCCAGTAAATCTCTTGCATGCCCGTTTCTGTCATGGTGTCTGCATCCTGGAGGACCTGTGCTGGCAGGGAGGAGGAGTGTGGTCAGTTTTAGGTGGGCTGAGCGTGAGGTCACATGCGTGTGTCTGAGGGTTGGCGTGCAGAGTGGGTGAGATCGCCTCGGCAATGTTTGCGGTGAGAAGTAGGGACAGCCGAGAGGTAGGAAGAAAATCAGGCAAGCTTGTTCTTTAGAAAGTCAGAGGAACAGATACAAGAGGTGGATTGCAAAGACCGTCCAGTGGGACAGAATTGTTTTCTTAGTCAGTGGTGCTGGGACAAGTGGATATCCACACGCAAAAGAAGAAGGTTGGACCTCACCTTGTATCGTACACAGACTCGAACTCAATATGGCTTTTATACCTAAATGTCAGAGCTGAAACTCTAATAAAACTCTTAGAATAAAACACAGGAGTTTTATTTTTCGTGACATGAATTAGGCAATGATTTCTTAACTCTGACACCAAAAGCACAAGTGACGAGAGAAAAAAGTTGAGCTTCATCAAAATTCAGAACGTTTGTGGTCTATACCGTACGGTTAAAAAAGCAAGAATGGGAGAAAATATTTTCAAGACTTGTCTCTAAAATCTGTAATGAGCTCCTAGAACTAAATAATAAAAAGACAAGTAACATGATTAAGAGTGGGCCGAGTAGACGTTGCTCCCATGAAGACATACAAATGACCGATAAGCGTGTGAAAAGATGGCCACCAACTTAGGTCGTTAGTGAAATGCACATCAAAGCCGCAGTGAGACCAGTCACACCCGCGAGGACGGCTACCGTGAAAGTCAGTGATGGCGAGGCCAGGAAGAGATTAGAGTCCTCATGTCCTGCAGGTGAGAACGTGAAATGTTGCAGCCATGTCAGAAAACAGTCTGGCAGCTCCTCCCACCGTGACCGTGGACTTGCCGTATGACCCAGCAGTTCTCCTAGGCAGACACCCAAGGAAAGCGAAGACATGTCCACACAAGAACTCGTACACGAATGTTCATGGCAGCATCAGTCATGATAGCCAAGAAGTGGAAACAGCCCAAATGTCCAGTAGCTAATGATGTGATATATTTATTCAATGGAATATTATTTGGCAATAAAAAGAAATAAAATACTGATAAATGCATGGATGAACCTTGAAAACATTATGCCAAGAAGAAGATGCCAGTCACAAAGGCCACATGTAACACAGTTCTGCAAATGTATGAAAATGGAAATGGACCAGATGGGCAGTGATAGCTAATGGATATGGAACTGTTTTCTTTGGGTGATGGAAATGTTCTCAAATTAGGTTATGGCGAAAATTAGATTTACTCTGTGAATATAGTCAACACGCTTTAAGTGGGTTAAGTTTTGGTATGTGAATTCTATCTCAATAAAGACGTTAAGAAGGAAGGGAAGGAAGGTGGCCCACATTGCCAAGTGCTCTGGAGAGGCCACGTGAGAGGGATGAAGCGTCCGCCGGCTTTGTCAGTGACCTGGCTTTGCCGGGCAAGAGCAGGCTCGGGATCTGCTGGGGCTGTGGTGGGTGGTGATGAGGAGGAGGACACAGTGCATGTGACAGTCGTCAGAGGTGCTGGGCCACGGCTCCGTCCTGCTGCCTTGGAGTGGAGCCAGCCCGCAGTGGGGCGGGGGAAGTGACCCCATTCTCTTCCTCAGCTCTGGAGCAGGCTAGGTCATCAAAGCCAGCCCCGACACCACCGTTCAGGAAACTGCCAGGATGGGGGATGCAGCACACAGGGGAGAAAACTGAATGGAACCGGTCTGGATCAGAGGCCTGGGGGCCACAGGTTTAACCTGCAGGGTTCCAGGTGGCTAAGGGACTGTGGTCAGTGAGGAAGAGGGACTGAGACTAGACCAGGCTTGTGAGCATAGAGGAAATGAAAGGGTGAGACCAGCTGTGGGAAGGAAGGAAGGCGATGCAAGGAAGCAGGGTGCTCCACAGGAGGGCGTGGTCAGCCTCGGGAGCCCAGGACTTGGTAGGTCTCAACAATGGTTCCTGTATTTTGCTTCAAGAAATGCAAAACTCTTCTAGAAATGACTTAACTATCAAGGAAGCATTGTCTCACACATGAGAAGCCCCTCAGGACACTTCTCGTGGTGTCTCCTCTGCCTGCCTAAACCAACTGCGGCTGGATGGAGAATGTGAGCTCTGTGGGAGGACCCAGCCCTGAGGCATGTGGCCCAGGCCAGGGTGGGAGCCTGGTCAACATCAGTTGTGTTAGGAAGGAGACAGGAGGGTCTGAAGGGACCTTGGGTTGGTCACCAGCAGTGTCTGCTACACCACAGCACCCTCCTTCGTGTCCTCTGCACACTGGGTGCTGTGGGAGGCAGGGGGTCTTGTTCACGGCTCACCCCACCGTGCAGCCCCGAGGAGCACTGCGCTGGCCCCTGCATGGGTGCTGCGGAAATCTTCATATATGCACCTACACCAAAACAGTATCTCTGCGTGGTGGGATTACCGCTGATTATTTTTTTTCCCTGTTGATCTCTTTTTTTTTTTTTACAATGAAGTTGTAGAATTGTATTACTTCTGTCATTAATAAAACAGTAAACAAGAAGAAGAAACTCCTCGGGGGCACCGCTGCCCCAGCTGACGCCCGAGCCCTGTGGGGCAGCTGCCAGGCCTTTCGGGTCAGGCCTCTCTTCCCCGGCCCCTCCATGCCCTCTGCTGAGATCCCACCTGGCTTCCAGGACTTTGCCTCTGTTGTGCCCTTGCCAAGGGACTGGCCTCTGTCTTCCTTTTTGCTCAGTCCCAGCCTTTCTTTAAATCTCAGCCTGGAAGTCCATGGCTCATCCCAGCCGTTCCTGGCCCCTGAGCCTGGGCTATGTCTCCATTGTGCCCCCAAAGCAATGGTCACTTCACAAAAGCCTCTGTGGGCGTGCCTCTTCTGCTGTCCTGTAGGTCCCGTGAGGACATGCACAGAGCCCAGCATACAAAGATGTTCAGTAAATATTTTGTCCGGTCAGCCAGCGGATAGTGGATGGTGACAGGAATGGATAGTGAACAGGTAGGTAAATACTTACATGAGCGGTGGCACTTCCTGGGGTGGGTGTGTGCAGGGTGGTGTGTGGAAAGAGGGCTGAGTACAGGTGGGTTGGTGGGTGACGGACAGATGTATGACAGTGGTGTGGGTGGCGCGCTGCCCATGTGCCCTGCAGGACCCTGCTCCAGCTGGAGTGCCGGCTGGGTGCATGCCCCTTCTGCCCAGAGGGGACTGCCAAAAGAGGAACCTTCTGTCCCAGGCGGTGGTGAAAGGTTCCTGGTGACGCAGGCTTGTGAACAAGCTGAGAAGACGCTGCGCTGCAGGCCCGGATGGGGCCCAACGAGCGAGCCCTGTCCCCAGGCCACAGCATCCTCGAAGGCGCCTTCCTCGGGTTGCTACAGAAATAACCCTCAGCCTGAGGTGGGGCAGGGCCTGGAAGCCTAGAGCCCCTTTGTCCGAGTGCACACCCTCCCTTTGCCCCCTCCCTGGGAAGGCGCCTTCCTCGGGTTGCTACAGAAATAACCCTCAGCCTGAGGTGGGGCAGGGCCTGGGAGCCTAGAGCCCCTTTGTCCGTGTGCACACCCTCCCTTTGCCCCCTCCCTGGTGTAAGCCTAGTTGGGAAATCTACATCCCAATTCAAACTCCGATCCCAGCCCAGCCCGTCCTGTCTTGGGCTTCCTCAAATCCCAGCTTATCCCAAATCCTGATCCACATGTTGAACCCTCTCCTCAAATCCTAACCCAAGGTGTCTACCCCAGCTCTACAGGGTCTTTTAGTGCAAACCCCATTCCTAAACTGAAATCTTCTGACTCTAATCGAGCACCCCCAAACCTGTAGAAATAATCCCTAACCTCAACCTCAATTTGAACCAACTCCAAACGCAAAAATAGGTTCACAGTCTCTTCAAAACACCATAAAAATAGAGAAGAAATGCATGTGTATATTATGGCTGTAAAAATCCCAGTGATACAATTAAAGGTAGTAAAAAGTGGGTGTTCTCCCCCAACCCGCACGTCCTCTCCCCACATTTCCCCCGGACTCACTGCCTTTGCAGCGGGGCCTGCATGCTTTCCTGAGTGGGATCAGCCACTGGCTCTGTCTGCAACTTGCTTTTTAGACGACACTGTGTCACAGAGCTTTAGCCAAGGCAACCGCGGAGAGCCTGGATTCCTTTGCATGCGGTTCCTGGTGTCCAGGGACACGCATTCTCCAGACAGGAGCACCGTCAGAGTGGAGGGTCTGTTTTGCTCCCTGCCGCAGGCCCGATGCTGAGGAAGTGCCTGGCACATGTTGGTGCTTGGAATTGTGTTCCCTGATCCACTCAAGATTCACATATCAGCTGTTGATGCTAGATCACCTCCAGGTTTTCCTCTCTGTTATAAACAGTGGTTGTCTTTGTACATATATGTGTAAGAAGTGGGTAGGCTCAATTCAAATCTAGACAGATGCTGCCCAGTTGCACTTCAAAAAGTTTTTTTTCTGTACCAATGTTCACTTCCACCAGTGGCACAGGCAAGTGCTAGCTGCTTCACCCATGTACTGACACTGTGTCACCAATCTATCATTTTCACCAATTTGATGTGCAAAAAACCGAAATATTTTAATTTGTATTTCTCAAGGGCCTATTTGCAACCCTCTCAACAAATATTTGTTAGTATTTCATATTCAACAAACATGCAGTTAAGCCATATAATAAAACTCAGCTCTTCCGTGTCCCATGCTCCGCTCCCCTCTTTCAAATTCTTTCGGCTGTTTCTTCGTGTATATTTCCCCATTTTTCTAAATAACACGTTTAAATGTTGATTTCTGGGTTTATGAGCTTTGGATAATCATCAGTTGCTTCCTGTCATGGGAGGCGGGATTCACTCCTATGGGACCCTGGGTTCTGTTTGTCCCCTTCCCAGTAGAGCTGAAGCCGGGCCAGTCTGGACTTTGCCTTTTTATGACTGCATTAGTGTTGTTCCCTTCTAAGACTTCCTTGCACATTTTTTTTTTTTTTGGTTCTTTTTGAAGTTAAACACCCCATTTTCCAGCTTCTTAGTTTTTTCCATTTTTGTTACAAAATATATAAATCATATAAAAGAGTATAGAATATATGCACATTTCAAAGAATGAGAATTTTTTTAAAAAGAACAAATAGCCAGGTTGAGTTCCTTAGGCATCCCTGTGTCTCGATCCCGACTTTTGTGATGCACATCCCGTGCTTAAGGTTTTATCATCCATGCATGTATTCTTAAAGAGCAGCTTGTTTAATTTTGCCTGGTGGTGACCCTTACAGAAGTGGAGTCATTTGCCCTGTTCTTTGGGACTTGCCTTTTTTGCTTAGCATGTGAAATCCGTTCATGGTGATGCATGTGCCTGTAGCCCATCTGTTGTCATTGCTGTGTAGTAGTATTTTGTTTTACGAATATAACACAATTTATCTATTTTGCTGTTAGTGACATTTGGTTTGTGTCCACTTTTTTCCTTTTACAAACAATACTTCTAAAACCAATTTTGTACATTTCTCCTGATGTGCAGAAAGAAGAATTTTTCATGGGCACACACTCTTGAGTGGAATTGCTGGGTCCTATGATGTATATGTGTTCAGTCTTACTAAATAATGCCAAACTGTTTTCCAAAGTGGTTGTACCAATTGCACTCCACCAAGCAGGGGATTTAAGTCCCCTTTGATCTACTTCCTTGCCAACACTCTGTATTGCCAGGCTTTTACATTTTTGCCAGTCTGATGGGAGAGTCCTATGTCCCTGTGGTTTTGATTTGCATGTCCCTGTTGACAAGACTAAACATCTTTCCATGTGCTTATTGGCTTTGAGCTTTCCTCTTTCATGATGTCTCTCAAAGCCTTTTGCACACTTCCTACTGGACCATTTGTCCTTTCCCCATTAATTTGCAGAAGTTCTTTATGTCCTGTGCATATTTGTCCTTTGTTGGATATATGTGTGCCAAATATCTGTGGACCTGAGTTCCCTGCCCTAACGACTCAGAGCTGTCTCAAAGGCCAGGACCAGCCTCTTCTCTCATCCTCGCAAAGACAGACTGTGCCGGGGTGTGGGAGGGGCCTGGGGGTGCTGCCTGTGGGGAGGGGTGGGGTGCGGACAGAGGGTGGGCTCAGCCTGGGGTGCCCGTGCCTGCGTGGGTGAGGCCCCACCACTCTGGATGGGGGG
>NW_007733634.1:0-2139 GCF_000696425.1 Galeopterus variegatus | reverse complement strand
GGGGTGCGGACAGAGGGTGGGCTCAGCCTGGGGTGCCCGTGCCTGCGTGGGTGAGGCCCCACCACTCTGGATGGGGGGTGGGGGGAGGCGGATGTGGCCAGTGCCCTCTCTTTCCCTCTTGCCCTGGGTTCTGCAAATTTCAGGGGTGAGCCTGTTGCTGGGGGTGTCTGAGAGAAACCCACATGCAGATAGAAACAGGCGGCTGCACCCATGAGATTGGAATTTAGGGGAGAGAGCCCAGCTGGAGACAGAAATTTGGAAGTTGCTGCCCAAAAGATGGAATAAAAGCCACAGGCACTGATGAAGTCACTTGGAAAAGGGCATCACATAGTGCCTGGCACACATGTTTGTCAGACAATGATTCAGTGAGAGCCAGAGAGAAAACTTCTCCCTTGGAGTATTTACGACACATGAATCAGAAGTAGATGTCAGAAAGTGGGAGGTGAACTGAACTTGACGATGATCCTGAACGCACGAGGAAGGGACAGTGAACACAGGCCAACCAGAGGCTCACAGAGGAGCCCTCTGCAGGGCACAGCATGTGGACCAGATGATGGGGACTTGCAAGGGACAGCCCCACAGGGGAGGGAGTGTTGGGAAAGAGGCCTGCGTGGGGCCAGCAGGACCCTCCAGTGAGCTAAACAAAAGGAACGCAGGAGCTCGGCGGCTGCAGACAGCCAGGGCATTTCAAAGAAAAGTGCCAACCCCCAAAAGCTTCCTAGCAGAAGACAGGAACTACTTTTAAAGATGCAGCTTTAAATTTACCCTCAGAAGATAGCCCCAGAATGACAGAAGCCCTCGGGGGAGGAACAAGACAAAAAGATTCCACACAGTGCCACGGCAGGTCCTCGCCAGGCAGAGAGCTTGTCCCTCTAGCTGCCCCTTGACCGGGAGGATTTCTTGTGTTTCTTCTCTGTCCTACAGATGAGGACACTGAGGCCCGAGCACGTGAAGGCCGCATGGCTGGCCAGCCCCCAAGCAGGACTGTGCGTCTGGGCCCTGCTCCCAGCACCACTGTGCTTCCCAAGTGGCCAGGGCCCCTGGAGACCCGTGACGCAGCTCCACCCCAATCTGGTGTCACCCTCTGGGACAGTCCTGCCTGTCAATTGCTGCCAGTGCACTAAGTCCTGAGCCTGCCCTTTCACCCCACTGCTGACCCTCCTCCCTGATCCAGGGCCCAGTGTTCCATTTTCTTTGCAAACGTCTTTCCTCAGGGCGGGGGGTATGACTTTTCTGTTTGAAAAATGTGGCTCTTGGGCCGGCCCGGTGGCGCACTGCTACAGTGCGCTGCTTGGGAAGCGCGGCGGTGCTCCCGCCAAGGGTTCGGATCCCACATACAGACCGGCCACTCACTGGCTGAGCGAGGTGCGGGAGTGACACCGAGGGTTGCGATCCTGTTGCCGGTCCCAGTCCAGTGCGGGCGCGACACTGAGGGTTGCGATCCGTTGCTGGTCACGAAAAAAGACAAAAAGGAAAAAAAAAAATGTGGCTCTTTAAGAGCCTGGGCTCTGAATTCAGACTACCTGGGTTCAAATCCTGCCTCTGTCACTTTCAAGCTGTGTGGCCTGGGGTGAGTTTCTTAACCTCTCTGTGCCTCAGCGCCCTTATCTGTAAAACAGGATGGCGACAGCACCTGCTTTAGAGGGCTGTGGGGGCATCGCCTGGGTTGATTCTGGCAAAGCATTTGGAGCAGACCTGGCCTGGGCTGAGTGATCCATCCTGTTAAAGCTTGACACCGCGGCTCTACTCTGCCTCAGATGCCCCCACGCAGATCACCCTTGGCAGACCAGCTGGAGGGGTTCTTTAAAGACATGAGTCCGACCATGTTGTCTCTCTGCTCGAAACCCTCCAGTGGCTCCCAGCTTGGAGTGCCGGCCTCCCTGTGGCCCCAGCATGCTGGGACCCGGCCTCCTCTCCTTTGATTCCTCCCTGCTGCTCAGCGCCACCAGGTTCACTGCTGCAGCACCTTTGCGCTGCCGGTTTCCTCTCCCCTTGCACCACCTGTGAGACCGCAGCCACCTTCTCAGTGAGGCCTGCTGCCACTGGCCTGTCCCGAGACTGGCCCCGGCGCCAGCCCTTCTGTGTGCTGTCATTTCTCATGTCCCTCCCTTCCGACATTCTCTATCATTTAGGGTCTGG
>NW_007733633.1:91786-106986 GCF_000696425.1 Galeopterus variegatus | reverse complement strand
AAAAAAAAAAAAACTTGCCTGAGGATCTTGGCCACTCTATTAAGATGCTTATCGATCACAGCAAGAGTCTTCTAAGCATGAACAGACTTGAAAATAGCAGTAACAAATGCGCGAGTAACCCCATCTATCAATATTTGACTTCTATATAATGAACCATTCATTGATATTTGACAGATATTTATGATTTTCAAGTGAAGCACTGTTGCTTATTTGGATTTTGATTTATAATTTGAAATTATCTTCCCGGCAGAATATTAAATATTGTGCTTGACACATCAGTGAAGTTGTGTCATCATCTATTACTGAAATATACCAATATAAAATATTAGGTGCTTTTCTATCAACCTGAAATATTTCTGACAGTGAATTTTAAATAGATCATTAATGTTAACACTTCTGCTGCATGATGAAAGATTCAGTTGATGATTGAAGGGCCTTTACAACTTTTGGAGTTGCATTGAGGCGTACAAATCATAGAATAACATAGCTGGAGGAATCTTACTCTTTGGGTATAGAACAGCTAAAAGTTTAAAGAGGTTGTGATTGTTAATAACCCACAATGTGAAATTAATATTAAGTAAAATAGCCCCTTAGTTATAAAAACTAAACAAAAATTCAGAGAAGTATGCACAAAACATTTTTGGTTTTGTGATTAGTATTGTGTCTGATATTTTCAGGTTATTTAGTACTCTAGGTATTGAAGAAGTCGGAGAAGTATGTTCCATCAGAATGCCAGACCATGGTGGAACTAAGATGGTTGAAACACTTTTAAACATAATTCCTAAAACAGCTTAGTACCATTTAGACAATTAATTTTCTGTTCTGTCAATAGTGAAAAGTCAGTGCAAGGTTCTAATAAAGTTTAGATAGTTGGACTTTGATAAACATTCATTCACCCAATTTAACAAAGTGCCATACAAAAGATAAGCATATTAATATGTTCTATTATG
Organism: Galeopterus variegatus; assembly: GCF_000696425.1. Taxonomy (NCBI): domain Eukaryota; kingdom Metazoa; phylum Chordata; class Mammalia; order Dermoptera; family Cynocephalidae; genus Galeopterus; species Galeopterus variegatus. Next base: position 106,036 of record NW_007733633.1, on the reverse strand, counting down.
CTAATAAAACTGTGCAAATGGGAAGAGGCCATGCCTCACAAATGGGAATCCATTTGCCTTCCAGCAATTTATTTTTACTTCCTAACCTCCAAATTAATAGTAACTAAAATGTGTCTATAAAGGACTGATTATTATATTTCTCTCTTTCCAGATGATGCAAACTAATAAATCATAATTAACATTAGGGACATTTTAAATAGCATCCATTTACCACTATTTCCATAATGTATAATTGCAGCTGCAAATTTATGCTCCTGAATACTTAACTTTCTTTTCAGAAAAACACATTTGCTTAAAATGGTAAATACTTATAAGACAGGGGAATTCTGGGACTTCTAACCTATATAAGCATGCTGTCTGTTTTTATTCACATTGATTTTTTTCTTAAATATGGTAGGCATTCTGTTTTCAATGCAGCACATGATTTCTCTTTGACTTACCCATAATGTCATTTAGTTAATTAGAAGATGCATTTGCTTATCATTTTGTCACTAACATAGAGAGTTGATATATATTCCTAAACTGAACAAGTTGCTATGTTCTCACTTAAAAGCACAGGGCATAGTAATTGTGACATCTGTTAGCTGATAAGATTCAGTGTTAGTGAATGTCTCCTTTACGGTGCTAGCTACATTTCACTCATCACTATGGATAATATGATTGGAACCTCAGCATATTGGTTCAAACAAAAAGTTAAGAATTCAAATTGACCAAGACAACTGAGACAACCCTAGTATTAAAAACATCCTTTGAACTTCAAATAAAGCATATGAAAAGGTGTGATTTTCAACTCAGATTGCTATTTAAAAAGTCAATTCAGTAAGTGTATTTGTTATCTCTACTTCAATATGATGCATTGAAAAGACAACCTATAGTTTTGATAAAGGTCACTGGAGTCAGAAATCCTAAATCTCATTAGTCTTACTCAGCTGATATAGTGTATTTGTTATCTCTACTTCAATATGATGCATTGAAAAGACAACCTATGGTTTTGATAAAGGTCACTGGAGTCAGAAATCCTAAATCTCATTAGTCTTACTCAGCTGATATAAGTTACCTACCTGACTACATGCTGAATGCAAGTCGTGTGATTTCTTTGTTAAATGATTCTCTTAAGATTCCATGTGTCTTTAAACATCTTTTGCTCCGTAAAATGAATGTTTTAAAAACTATTGCATTGCATATTTAGTTTAAAGTTAAAAATATTTCTGGTCTGCCACCTTAAACATTCTTGTCATACATTTGATCATAACTAGAAGGTTAAAAGTTAGCAGAAACAAATGTATGTATAGACTATAGCATTTCTCTAATTTTTATAAAGAATTCATTTTTTTTTTAAATTCATGAACTTAAATACAAAGCTGAATATTTGTGCATACGGTCACACTGTAGTGAGGGTAATTTGAACCAGCTGTTACACTTTGCGGTTTCTGAAATCCTGTGTATTGCCTTCTAGCTACATTGACTTTGTTCAGGCCTTAATAAAATAAATTAAAGAATGTGCAAGCCTGAATGACTTCCATGTTCTTCTTCAAAAGAGCTTTAATTTAGAACAGACAAGGGAGGCATGGCTTTTCCATTGCCTTTCATCTATAACCCACAAGCAGATGAAGTAATGATTTTGTATTGTCATTATTTAGTGACTTGCAAACTTTAACCACTCTGCTTGCTTCATTTAAATGTATCTTTTTATTGTTAAGCACCTTAACCATGCCAGAGTCAAGGATTTGTAAACACAGACATACGCATGCATGCACATACCCCAATATATACCATCTTACTTTTCTTACTCTTGTTAAAATATTTTCTGGTAAAATAGCACATATTACATCAGACAAAAATTTTTATTTAAGGGAGCCGTGATAGAACTGTAATATTGAAAATTATTCTTCTTTCCAAATTTCAGATTTACATCAGTATTTACTTATGGTGAGAAAAAGATATGATAATTCAAGAGAGGATTTTGAGAAGTTGATGGCAGCATCTTTTCTCATTTCACTGAATACTCATATGGTAGATGGAATAATGACCCCACACAGATGTCCATAACCTAATCCCCCAAATCTGTGTGTGTGTTACTCTACAAAGTAAACAGGATTTTGCAGGTATGATTAAATCAAGAATGTTTAGATGAGGGACTATCCTGAATTATCCAGTGGGCCCAATGTAATCAGAAGGGAAAATGAGAGACAAGAGTGTCAGAGTCAAAGTGAGATATGAAGACACTACTCCATTGGCTTGAAAGATGGAGAAATAAGTCCTCAGCCAAAGAACATGGGCAGTCTCTGGCAGTACGATAAGGCAGGGAAATGGATTCTCCCTGAAAGTACCTGCAAGGAACACAGCCCTGCCCACACCTTGGTTTTAGCCCAGTGAGACTGATTCTAGACTTCTGACCTCTAGAATACTAAGAAAAAAATTTTGTATTATTTCAAGACACCAAGTTTGTTGTAACTTGTTACAGCAGCTATAGGAAACTCATACTAGTACTAAACTTGATAGCAAAATCAAGATCATTGGGCAACATTTATAACAAAAGTAGTTGACAGGGTGTTTGTTCCCAAGGCACCAAGATCTTAGGTTGGTGGGGAAAAAAAAAAAAACTACATAGTATCAGCATCTGTGTGGACCCTGAATTCAATGACTGGTGACCTTACAATTTAATCCTGTTAGAAAACAGGATGAGTCAGAAGTGATGGGAAATAAACCACAATCTCAGCTTGTGTTGAAAGAGAAGTTTTGATGAAAGAACAAACTTAAAGAAGTAGAGAGTGGATTATATTCAGAAAGAAGAATTCTCATGTGAAAATCTTTGAAAATGAATCGGCTTTGGGTGTTGACTTGTTTTATTGAAGATTTCAGGAAAACATCCAGACAGCAAGGGAATCAAAACTCAATGGGAAGAGAGGAAGCATGACAGAAAATACTGACAATCTTTCTAGAAGCTTAAGTGGAAAAAGAATGAAAATAGCTAAAGAAGACTACAGGATCAAGTAAGGAGGTTGATTTTTGAGGTAAAAGAAATATGTTTATGGGCTAAAAGAAAGAAACCAGTGAAAAGAAAAATGATTAAAAAAAATAGAAGGGGGAAATTCAGTGGCCAAGCTATAAAAGAATAAAAAGAAATGGAATTGTTAGCACATGGGGAAGTTTTAGCCACAATTACACCTCCCTAATGAGCAGAAAAAGTGCTAAATTGGTTGTAAGCAAAATTCAGAGACAGGAAATGGAAAAAGGTCCTTAGTGTCTTAACTTACTTGAGGAGAGAAGTATGTTACTTGCTGATGGTGAGACTGCTAATGGCTTGAGGAATTTGGTGACAATTTAGAAGAGCCACTACATGGCACAGAACACCAGCAGAAGCTAGAGGGTTGTTGCTAAGTCTCTCATTATACTTGTGGTAACCTAATCACTGAGAATCTCCCAGATTGGGAGATTTGTCTTACTGTAGTTTTGGAGTGCTGCTGAAAGACTCTTTGATGACATTAACCTCTGTGTTGGTATATGATAATGCCTTCAGTGCTTGTCTACAAGTAACAGCAACAACAAAAAAGTCAACCTGTCAATCTGTTCTTCATTGTTTTCTAAAAGGGAGTGCTGCTGAAAGACTCTTTGATGACATTAACCTCTGTGTTGGTATATGATAATGCCTTCAGTGCTTGTCTGCAAGTAACAGCAACAACAAAAAAGTCAACCTGTCAATCTGTTCTTCATTGTTTTCTAAAAGGCTATTGGAAATACATTCAGGATATCGGCTTCCATTGAATCTAAAGGTTGTGTTTACATCCTGCTGGCATCAAGCAACTTATAAAGCTAAAAAGATTAGTCTTAGAAACAAAGACATAATATCTTCCCACAGCTATCAACTAAGTTAAGTAAAAAATATTAAAGAACTCATTATAAGGAAACATCATACCAGGCCTTCTAAATAAACTCTGAAAATTTACCATTTTTGAGATTCAAGCAGTTTTTTGTTCCTAACTATAGTCTGTTACAAGAGAAGAAAGTGAAATTTAATTAATCTTACCACTTTTCAGTGTAGACTACTCAATCAAAAAACCAGTTGGTGATTAAGAGAAGGCACTGAAGCCAGAAGAGGGGTTTGAATTTGCCCCTTTTTACCTCTTTGTCCTTAAACAAATTGCTTAATCTTTCTGTGCTTCAGTTTTGTCATCTGTAAAATAGAGATGAAAATAAAAGCTATCTCACATCCTGTTATAAAATTTAAATAAATTAGCATTTGTAAACACATAGCACCTATAAAATAATTATATGTTTGCTAAACATATTTATTTTCATACACAAATGGTTAGTTTGGTGTATTCTACTGAACAACAATTCCATAGTTTCTATTCTAGATGCTCTAAAAATAACTCAGATCTTATAGGAGATGGAATAAATTTACACACTGCACACATGTACAAACACACACATGCACACACTCTATAATTTTCTTATTGCTGGACGGCTGAGGATAAACAATATCTTTTTAAGGGCACTAGAATACAATTTAACCCTGTTATACAACAGGATGAGTCAGATTAACAAATTATTTTTTAGTAAATATATAATAAGTCTCTTGGCATGTATTAGGAATGCACTTTTATTCTTTTGCTTCCAATGGCACCTAAACAATCAATTATTATGTAAATACTGGATAATAGGTTAGTTCGACAGTGTGTGCTATTCAGATTTTTTCAATTCTTTCTCGATAGGTTATATATACTATTTCATTTAATTCATAAGACAACTTTATATAGTAGGTTTTGATATTCTCATTACATATTATACACTATTATGAAACTGTGCTGATTACAATCAAATATGCTGATAATCTGCTCTTTATGTATACATTATAGTTGTATGTGTGCTCTCTATTTTATGTGTATAAACACAGAGAAATATCCATGTATTTATATATGTATACTGAAAGTCTGTATGCAATCTGAAAAATTCTCCAATATTTTCATTGGTTTTATAAAATTTTGTATTGTTTTCAAAATTGGCATTTTTCACTTAAAACCAGTTTGCATGATTTCCCACTCTATTTCCATCAGTGTACAATAGTACCATCATCAAGGTATAGATCTACAAATATATTGAGACCATTTGAGGCATTAATTATATAAATGGGTAACTAACTAGTGAATATGTTTGTCTAATGGGCACTTATGCCTCCTTTTGTAGCCTCATAACTTTGGAAACTCAGATATTAAACTTTCTAGTTTAACCTATTTTCAAGTTTCTATGACTCACTGAAGAGGTGCAATATTGCATAGGAATATGTACCCATTAAATACAAGTTAGCATTTAACATTAGCACCTAATTCTAAGGCACACAAGTTTTACAATTTTATATGCTAAAGCCCCCATTTAATTTAATAGTATATATTATGTCATAGTGCTCTATAATTGATTTGACTATTACTCTTTCACGCTTAGGAGATACTTTAGAATAGACTCTTCGGAGTCCCTAACAAGAGATACTCATATGATGCTACTGGCATAGACTATCAATTCACTCTCGTCTGTCAAAACTTATTTTACACATACTTTACAGTATAACTCGAATTCCACATCATCCACTGCAGTCCGTATTAATGTATCCCTCTCCTGAATTTCTATAACAATACTCTATTTTTTAGTAGTTTACAGTTATTTTTTTAAAATATTCATATACTGGGAGCTTTTTTTTGGAAATGCCATGTATTTATGCTTTGTTTCCCCAGTGCAATTATAAGCACATTGGCATACGTCATGTTCCTCTTGCATGGATCACAGAGCTTTCTTCAGTGATTTGCATATAGCATGAAACAACAAACACGTGGAGAGTAAAAATTAATCAACTTATGCTCATCAACTACAGCATCTATGCCTCACATTTATTTTCTATCTTATATATTATCTAAGATACCTAAAGGACCATAGTACTTTTCCCAAAAATACATACATGGTGGCTGTTAGCCAATCGATAATCCCCATAAAATATCTGTCAAGACATTCCATTCAGCTGGTTTTAGGAAATGTGGCAGAGCATAGGAAAAACAAATTATTAATTTCAAAACCATGATAAAATTCTCTTTGGTTATACATAGATAATATCTACTTAAAAGGAAAGGTATGCATCTATAGGGTAAGACAGCTAGAATGTGAAGAATAAACATGGAATTTGGACTCTGATTGGAATTTTACTCCTGGTCCTGTCTCTTAATAGCTGTGTGATTTTGAACAAGTTTTTTGTTTTTTGGGTTTTTTTTTAACATTTGTGAGACTCATTATTTATGCATGATGATAAAATTTGTTCCACAGGGTTTTGCCTTAAATATTAGATGTGACAACAATAACGTAAGTACTTTTAAGATATATGAAGTTAAGATTTTTAGAATTATTTTGATGTTAAAATATATTACTTTGACACAATTAGAATTTCAGATTAAAAAATTGATCACTATTTCACCTAAATAAAATGGAACCACATACAAATATTCTACACACACACACACACCTCCCCACACACAGCTGAAAGCAAAAACCATCTTGAATAACTAGACTATTTTCTTTACAACAATCTGTAACTCAATCAGAATTTATTGAATAGATACTGAATACAAAGCACATAATTATCTACAAAGAAAAATATGCTCCCCAGGAATAAAGTATTGAGTCACTTTTTATGCTACCCGTGTATTTTTATTAATAATTTTAAAATCAACACTTGAAATGAAACTGAAGACATTGTAAAACATTCATTATACTCCTCTTCCATCTCCCATAAGTCTAAGAAATTTTGATAAATTTTTGAAGAAATCAGATTTTAGCATATTTTCCATCAGTTATTCTTTTATTGTTCATGAATTTATCCAACAACTATTTACTGAATAATATTTTTTTTTCAGTCATGGTGATTGAATCTGGGCACGTGGCTGTAAACTACATACATGGTCTCTCCCTTCTTGAAGTTTAGCCAAGTGGGGAAACAAAATTTATGTAAGTAAACAATTTAACATATATAAATGCAATTTGTGATAAGTGAAAAAGGGAAGAAAAATAGTGCAGATTTTGAGATCAGTGTTTTAGGGTCTACATTAAAAAATAAGTATGAAAGTCTTCTTCAATTAGTTGACTTCTAAGTTGTGTCCTGAAGGATAAGAAGTCAACAGTATGAAGAGCAAAGGGCCTCTGCAAAGCGCCTAAGGAGGAAATGTCTTGCTGTACTTGAAGAACTGTCAAAAAGCTGGTGCGACCAGAGAAGGGAAGGTGACATGAGCTGATGGTGTATACACATTCAAGACTGGGATAAAGCAAGATCTCGTGAGCAATGGAAATAATTTTGGATTTTATTTGAAGTGTAAAAGCTAGTGAAGACTCTTAGACAGAAAATGAATTGATTTATGCCTTTGAAAAATTGTTTTTTGTTTTTGTTGTTTTTGTTTTTTAAGTTGGGGAAGCAGGGAAATAAGAAAGAAGTCTACTGCAGAGGCCTGTGTTGCCTAGGTGACAGGTAATGGTGACGTGGACTAGTGTGATAATAGAAAGTAACAGCATTAGTCTATAGTGCATTTTACTTTAAAAAGTGGAAATGTCAGTGGAAGAAATTGAACTGGGGGTTCACTTAAAAATCCTTTACTTTCTTTGCGAAAAGCAGAGAACAGAGATTTTTATTAACTTCACTGCTACCAGCACAAATATATTCATAGAAAACATATCTCTGGTCTGCCTAGTCCTAAAAATCCTTATCTTGGAACATTCTATTACTTAGAACACCTGAAACTGGATAATGTATAAAGAATATAAAATTTCTTACACTTTCGGAGGCTTGGAAGTAGAAGGTTTAGGAAGCATTTTAATAGAAAGGGGATGTGTTAGTCCATTTTCTGTTGATTATAACAGAACACCTGAAACTGGATAATGTATAAAGAATATAAAATTTCTTACACTTTCGGAGGCTTGGAAGTAGAAGGTTTAGGAAGCATTTTAATAGAAAGGGGATGTGTTAGTCCATTTTCTGTTGATTATAACAGAACACCTGAAACTGGATAATGTATAAAGAATATAAAATTTCTTACACTTTCGGAGGCTTGGAAGTAGAAGGTTTAGGAAGCATTTTAATAGAAAGGGGATGTGTTAGTCCATTTTCTGTTGATTATAACAGAACACCTGAAACTGGATAATGTATAAAGAATATAAAATTTCTTACACTTTCGGAGGCTTGGAAGTAGAAGGTTTAGGAAGCATTTTAATAGAAAGGGGATGTGTTAGTCCATTTTCTGTTGATTATAACAGAACACCTGAAACTGGATAATGTATAAAGAATATAAAATTTCTTACACTTTCGGAGGCTTGGAAGTAGAAGGTTTAGGAAGCATTTTAATAGAAAGGGGATGTGTTAGTCCATTTTCTGTTGATTATAACAGAACACCTGAAACTGGATAATGTATAAAGAATATAAAATTTCTTACACTTTCGGAGGCTTGGAAGTAGAAGGTTTAGGAAGCATTTCTGATGGGGTCCTTCTGCTTGGTGGGGACTCTGAAGAGATGCAGGTATCACATGAAAATAACTAAGCAAGAGTGCATGCCAACGTGCTTCTTCCTCTTCTCATAAAGCCCCCGGGGCCACACCTGTGATAAACCATTAATCCATGAATTAATTAATCCATTCATGACAGCAGAGACCTCATGATCCAACCATCTCCCAAAGGCCTCACCTTTCAACACTGCCACTTGGGGGATCTGGCTTCCAACCTGAGCTTTGAAGAAAACAAACATTCAAAGCATACCAGGGGAATAACCTAAGACAGTGATTGTAGGACAAGCAAATTTTACTGGAAAGGTGTATCCTTGACCAGTCTAGATCATGGTCTCAGCCTTGGCATTACTAACATTTTGGGCTAGACAATTCTTTGTTCTGGAAGGCATTCCAGTGTATTGTAGTATGAAAGTTGTCAGAATCAAAATGAAGTTACTGTGTTAAAAAACAAACAAACAAAAAACACCCCCTACACACACCTGACAAAGAGAGCTAGGGAAGTCCATCATAAAGGGAGGGTTCTTATGCACAAATGTCTGATAACTCAGTGAAGCCACAACCTTGCATAAAGGTATTGTGACCTTACACAAAAAATACTTCTGCAAGGACATCAAAAAACACCCCCTACACACACCTGACAAAGAGAGCTAGGGAAGTCCATCATAAAGGGAGGGTTCTTATGCACAAATGTCTGATAACTCAGCGAAGCCACAACCTTGCATAAAGGTATTGTGACCTTACACAAAAAATACTTCTGCAAGGACATCTGCCCAGTAACTCTCTGTCCAACCTCAAACTGGTGTCACTCTTGTTTTGGGGCCTTGTAGCCAAGGATAATTATCCCAAAACAATTATGTAATTCTTCATTATTTTTTCCTTTAAAATCTTTTGCCTTTCTTTAGCTCCCTAAATATCCACATAGTTAACTATGGCACACACATATTCCCATTAGAATGCCCTGTTCCCAGATAAAACTTTTCCTTAGAGATTCATCTCTATAATTTGTTATAGCTGTAACAACAAGATGTTTAGCAGCATCTCTGGGCACTACTTACTTGATGCCAGTAAGAAAACATACCTCCTCCATCCAGTTGTGACAACAAATAATTTCTCCAAACATTGCCAGATTTCCTGTGGGGGGCAAAATCAACCCTAGTTGAGAGCCATTGGTCTAGAGTATAGGATTCTATTCAGAGAAAACAAAAAGATATAGCATTCCCAGATATTCTCAAAATGCTGACTAATGGCTGGTGATATACAAATGCCCAAGAACTTCAAAAAGCACAGGGGAAGGTGACTTGATAACTACCAAATGAAGGTTCTATGTAGATTCAGAAGAAATAAAATAAATAACTTTGGAGTTTGAGCTCTTCAAAGATGGCAAAGTCTAGGTGGCCACTCTCCAGGTAGATGGGACAGAGCAGTGATGGATACAAAAGAAAGTGACATTCCAGACAGGAAAGAAATACCCTGGACAAAGACACTGATTGTGAAGATGCTTGTCTTTGTTTAAAAGAAATAAACATTGTTAACTCTACAGAGTAGGAAGGAAGTTTGCTGGCCTGCTATGAACTTAATGTACAAAGCCTTGTGTGCCTATGAGTTTATACTATTTTTTGGAGGTAAGAGAAGTCACTACAAAGTTGCAAGAGGGGATTTTGTGAAATCCTTATAGAAATGGATACATGTGTAGGTAGGTAAGAAAGTTAGATCATTTAGAAGTTGTTAACCTACATAACAGAGAAATGTCTAAATGAATAATGAGTTGAATTGGGAATAGAACATCTCATAGGGGAACAATGTGCCTATTCAGGGAGGAAAAGAAAGACAAAGGGTTTTAAAGAAAAAATGATGGAGTGCATACTTGTTTCGGAATAATTATCCTTGGCTATAAGGATCAATAACAAGAATGACGCAAGTCTGAGGTCAGACAGGCAGTTGCTGGGCAGATGTACTCACAAAAGTATTTTTTGTGTAAGGTTGTGATGGCCTCTGTGCAAGACTGATTTTGCAGGGTCCTTTATAATTGTTCTTGTTATCAACACATCTACATAAGAAGCTCCCCCTTTATGGCCATCTCTGGTTCTATTTGTCAGGGTTTTAACATATGTGACTCCATTCTGATTCTGACAACTTTCACAAAGTCTGTATCAGGCTCAGTAAACCACAGAATGTAGAAGAAATCCAGCTCACTGCCTCCTTTTGTGAATGAAGTTTTACTTGCCTACAACACACTCATTCACGCTGCAATAGCACAGCTCAGTAGTTGTAACAGAGACCATATGGTCTGCAAAACGTGAAATATTTTCTATCTGCCCCTTTATTAAAAAATTAGCTGACTATTATAAACTGAATTCTGCTGCTCTGCCCCTCAGATTCGTATGTTGAAGCCCCAGTGTGACTGTACTTGGAAATAGATTTTTAAGAAGGTAATTAAGGTTAAATGAGGTCATAAGGGCAGGGTCCTAATCCAATAAGACTGATGTCCTTATAAGAAAAAGAAGAGGCACCAAACCTCTCTCTCTCTCTCTCTCAATGCACAAAGAGGAAAGACCATGTGAGGACACAGCAGGAAGACAGCCATCAACAAGCCAAGGAGAGAGGCCTGACCAGAAACCAACCCTGCTGAAACCTTGATCTTGGACTTTCAGCCTCCAGAGATGTGAGAAAATAAATTTCTGCTGTTTAAACCAATCATTCTGTTGTATTTTGCCACACAACCTGAGTAGGCTAATACACTAACCCTTGGCCTAGATCATTTATGTATTCAAGAACATTATGCACAGGAATTTTATAGAGCTTTAGAATTACAAAGATGAGAAACCATGATTATTACCCTAGCAAATCTCATAGCCTAGTAGAGGGAGACAGATGTAAATTTGGCAGAATACTCTACATGTACAGTTTCCAAACATTTTCAATGTATAGATTCACTCAATACTTCTTATTTACTACACAAGAGAATGAAAGTCAAAAAATTTGTCTTACCCACTGGGAGAGTTGCAACATTTGGGCTTCTCTTGCTTTAAAAAAAAGGATAAACGGAATTTCTGTGCAAATACTTTGGTATCAGATTTTAATGGGTTATCAAAGAATATTGTCAAAAAACAAGATGATGTAAGGGAAAAAGTAAACTGGCGTGAAGATGCAAGAAAGGTGCTTACATCAACCAGAAAGAGATCTCCCGGGCTGGTGATGGACAGGAATAACGTCTTGCCCCAGCACCTAAGCAACCTGGGCCTGCTTCCTTGGCAGCAATCAAGGACATAGCAAGACTCCAGAAGGATGGCTACCTCATGCATCTGAAGCATGTCTTATCAGTGGGGATGATATCATGCCCAGAGAGCAAAAATTAGTTCCTGAGTGGTAAAAAATCTTTGATATTGTAATAGTCCATGGTTCTCTGAAGCTCAACAGCAATAAAAAAGCAGATAGTTTAGCTCTATAGAGAGGACGATTAGAAAAAAAATTGGTTGAGAAATACTGATCTAGGGAAATGAGCCAATTCTGGGGATCCTTCTTGGTCTCCTACCCTGTATACATCCCTAGCACAGAAGCAGCAGAGTGGTCATACCAATGGACCATGTGGACATGAAAAAGGATTTCAGCAATAAACCAAAATGACAGATGACTGAGGGGTCTCATCACACCTTGGTACTACATTAGAGTCCTCCAGAAATTTGGCAACAATCTCGGGACAAAAATGTTCGAAGAATAACAGAGGTTGAATTCCTCACCAGAGTAACAGTTCAAGTTGGAAGCTTGAGAAATGGATGACTGTAGGTTTCTTGCACTGAGGAGAATGAAATTCAGACCTGCTGCTATGGAAACAATAATATGGAATATAGGGTTGATAGACAAGATAAAGGTCTGGAGAAGGGGGTGCTGAGAAAACAAAGAAATAGTCATCAATTCCACCTAAGCTAGGAAGTAGAGGGAGGGGTTAAACATTATTAGAAAAAAATATTATTAGAAATAACACTAACAGGTATAATATAATAATAATAATAATAATAACAACAACAACAACAGTTGAGATTCCAATAAAGGGATGAAGAGACCCTGACTGAAAATAATGGCAGTGGAGGTGGAGAGGACATTGGAGATTGAAGAAACGTGCAGAAAGTTTCACTGATGGAATTAGCCTGGTAACTGCATCCCAGGGAGCACGTGGGAGTGAAGAAGACTTTGAAGAGAGCTCCTAGGAAGAATTCACTGAGGAGAAACTGAGGTCACAGGAAATAAAATTTGCCAACCTCCTTAGGAAAAACCCAAATTTCTGGATGTTCTGTTAGAATCAGTTCTGGTGAGAATTATTTATCTTTGAGCAAAGTTTGCAAATTGACGGACTTTAGGCTAAATGTGGTTTTTCAGATGGCTGTGCTCGCAGTATTGTATTGACAATACTTTTGAGAATAACAATGTCCTTTAAAATGTAGAAAAATTAATTTCGTCAACATTTAAAAATCATACAGCATTTCACAATCATCCCAATTTCTGAGTACTCAGGTCTACATTTCTGCCTAACAATAAAAAACTCAACTGAAGCTGAGGAGTGGAAGCTTCCTGTAGATGTGCATGTGGTTTCCAGTGCACGTCAACCTCTCCACTCCTCGAGGTCTTTCCCCTCCGCCTTATTCATTGTCTCACTAGCTCCACAGGACTCCAACAAATCCTATCACTACAGAAATTAAACTGCCGAAGACATTATAGAACAAAATAAATCTCCAAACTAGAGAATAAAGTGTGTCCAGTATGCAAATGGAAGTTTGATTGAAATCCTTCATTTGCATGTCACTCCATGTACGTAATGTTTCAAGATAAGAACAAGACTAGCTCGGACACATTCATAAGAAAATAGATGCCTGAAATTAGAAGATAGGCGTTTCAGAAGAGAAGTGATAAATGCTACTGCTGAGAGACAAGGTTAAGTAGGCTTTCTAATTCTAATTCTGATTGAATAGGCTTTCTAATTCTGTACTTAGAATATAAATTTTTAATTAATTATTATTTTTTATTTTCAGTTATGCCTCTTGTCTCTCCCCCCAAAAATTTGCAATCACCAAATTATCATATAATTTACCTCTTCAAAAGTTTTACTATTTCTGCCCACACATTTTCACCACATTTATGCTTATTTAAAAGCTATTTTCCTCTTAACCTTATTTCCTCCAGTAAAGAAAAGTGCTAAAAAGCAAGTTTGGTTTATCACCGAAAGTTCACTGTGGTGACATTCTTCTCCATTTTCTCAAAATCTTAAATCATTTTGCACCCAGCTTGACCCAACAGCTGGAGTTCTTCTGCTCTCACTTCCTAATTTGTTTGCATTTGGCTTATATTCCCAGCTCTTCGGAGTGCTGATAACTATACTTGTCTGGGAGGCTTAGAAGCTATAAAAAAAATCTGGACCTCCTCACATTTCAGCACAAGGAGACAAGGCTCAGGCTCCAATTTGGAACTAACTTCACAGATTTAAATGGGGCATGCAAGCCCAGCGACATCAATAGCAGCCTGCCAGCTTGAAGACTCTCCTCCAAAGCCACTCACCGTATGTTTGGCTACAAGTCGAAGACCAAACAGGCCAAGATGTTACACAGGATTCAAATGGACCTCTGTGAACGTATGTGGATGGCATAGGACAGATGAAATGTTGATAGAACCTAATAATCCCAGTTACAATGTAACTGGGATATCCCCCCCCCCCCCCCCCCCCCCCCCCCC
>NW_007733633.1:83222-90862 GCF_000696425.1 Galeopterus variegatus | reverse complement strand
GTATGTGGATGGCATAGGACAGATGAAATGTTGATAGAACCTAATAATCCCAGTTACAATGTAACTGGGATATCCCCCCCCCCCCGCCCGGAACACCTTAACAGTCCAATTAATTTAAAAAATCATAAAATATAGTGATTATATGGTGTTTTTGAAAAGAAAGAAAACTAAAAATATTAAAACCTTATGATGAAGTTAGTTTTTAAGACAAGCAGACAAGAAACAATGGTAGATATGTTTAAATGATGGTAAATATATTCTTTTGCAAAATTGTTAAAGGCATAGAAAAAATATTCAGGTATATCAGGAAAATTTATTCTTTATCACTTATTGATAACAAATGAATTTAGTGCTAGAGCTGAGTACATGGAGAAATGGAAAATCTCTCTCTCCCTAGATTTATGATGTAAATTGAAAACCTAATATGTATTTTCAGTTCATGAAAATGTTAAAACATTTAATGTTAAAACATTAAAAATTTTAATCTGACACCATGGGCTGAATGTTTGTGTCCCCGCAAAATCTATATGTTGAAGCCTAATCACTAATGTGATGTTATTAAAAGATGGGCTCTTGGGAAGTACTAGATCACCTTTCATATTTTATGAAGGATTAGAGCCCTTGTAAAAGAGAGCAAGGTTGTCCCTTCCACCATGTGAAGACTCAGCTAGAGGCTGCCATCTGTGAAACAGGAAGCGATCCCTCACCAAACACTCAATCTGTTGTGCCTTAATCTTTGACTTCTTGGCCTCCAGAACTGTGAGAAATAAATTTCTGTTTTTTATAAGACACCCAGTCTATAACATCTTGTTATAGCAGCTCAAATGGACTAAGACGGCTGACAATCCATTTGTTGGGATTTGGAAGTGTGTTATAATTCATCTAAATTTGGTTTCTTCTGTTTCACACTGACCTGGTCAACACAGAGACAAAGATAACCTCAAGCACTAACATTATTATCAATATTAAGGTTATTTCTTTTCAGTTTTTAGAGAAGAAGCTGCCATATTGGTGTCAAACTCACTTATCTTCAATGGTTTTCCTTGTTTAAAGATACATTAAAACCTTTAAAAAAAAAATTCAGCCAAAAATTTGAGACTTAAAAAAAATTTCCCAGACAGAAATTTCTTTTTACCTGTTTGGACTTTTTCAAAAAGTTTTTTTTTTTTTTTTTTTTCCCCAAAGACTGCAAAAGCAACCCACCTCAGGCTGTTAATTGTTATTAAACAGTGACCAGAGACATTTTTAGAGTGTTTCTCAAAGTCATGTCATGATTCCCAGGAAGAAGAGGAATTAGAGTCAGATCAAGCATGAAACATGTGTTTTGAAAAGTGACTTGGTTCACAGAACTATAACTTCATATGGGAGCTTAAAAGACATTTTGTTTAGTTTTAGCATTTATTGAGATAAAGTTCATGGTTTTGAAGTGTGACTGCCTTGGAAAATAACGTTTGGAGAATGTGTATGAATCTCTAAAAACAAACACACTATAGAGAGCTTTTCAGCATGGCTGGAGCTGACAGGAAATACAGATACTCTCTTTTTATATTCTTGGATCACCACCAAAGAACAGAAAATAGCACCAATCACTGCTGACCACTAACACTTGAAGAGGAAGTACAACCCCTAAGACAGCAGAAATTACTCAACACTCTTGAACAGCAGGCTGGAGATCCTCACAATTTGACACTACCATTTTTATGTATGAGCCCCAGTCACATTTGTAGTAAAGAAAGTATTTGCTTGACTATATAAATTATCAAGGTTGGCCACTATCTACTGTCTACAAACACACACAAATCAGCTAAATTACCAATTTTATTGACACTTCAGCTTTTAAAATAAACACTGAACAGACAAGGGCTCTGATTCTTCTAAATCAACAAAAACAGAACATAAGATAAACCTATTTGAAAATCCAACTACTTCCCCATCAGGAGTGTGACGATCTGCCCTTGTGAAAGTTTGAACACATATTCTAACCTTGCCATTCACCACTCTCATTTTCTGTGGATCCTCCAAGGGCTATAGTCAGAATAATGTACCATCTTATTGAGGCAAAATATTTTTCTCCCTTCATTTTCTGTTTTTTTCAGAAGTAGGATTAACTGACAAACTAATTAAAGGAGTAAAAGGTAATACTAATAACTGAATACTACTAAAACAAGATAGGCATTTCCTACCCAATAGTTGAGTGTATGTGCATGTGTGTGTGCACACATGTGTTGGCCATATGCAATTTCCTGAAGTTTGTCAAGGCAAAGGCAAAGCAAGTGTGGGGTATGTGGAGTGAGAGGAGAGGTAGGGGACCAGAAAAATAAAAAAGGGTAGGAAGAAAATAAACAGTATAAAAGCTATGGGAAGACAACCACTTTTGTCTTCACAGAAAAAAAAGTGTTTATGGGAAGAAAAAAGACAGAAAAATGAAAAACGATTCCCAAAGTAAAAGTAAGACAACAGGGAATAAAAGTATCAAAAAGGTTAAATCTGAGAGAAAATAAATCTTTGGGAATTAAGAATACAAACATCCAAAAAAATTCAAAGTCAGATGAGAATTAAATCTTCATTATGCTGTATTTTTCCTCAAAAATGTAAGAATATTTATGAAACAGAATTTTATAAGAAAAATTTAGATTTATTAATTTTATTTACAAATTTCAGAAGATAAGATCAATCTTTTTAAAAAGTCTGATTTTTGATAATCTTTTAGTTCAAAACTCATAGTTATCCACTCTATTTTATATTTAGTTGTATACCTAAAGAAATAAAACTATAATTAGAAATTAGAATACTTCTACAATTTCATTTAAGACAATTTGTATGTGGCAATTTATTTTAGTAAAGAATATAATTGTCTTAATAAGCTTACTATTTTTCAGTTTTTCTAAAAATCATTCCACTTGTCCTTCAGTATGTAGAACACGGTTTTGGCTAAAACCATGTGAATTTTTTTTTTAACATTTTAATAGTAAGCTAACATGACAACACTAGAAAAATGAGTGACAATTTTCTCTAATATATCTAAGAAGTAATGTTATTTCTAGATACATCATAAATATAGTTTGAATACAAAAGAATAAATCAAATAATGCAATTCATTAAAATCCAGAGAGAATTTTTAATATGTGGCAGTCCCTTTCGAGTTAATGGGTTGTCTGACTCTCAGGATGATGGCTTTCGTCTGCATCAGCTCTTGGCAGGTTGATAGCCAGACATTTAACTGGATCTCTAAAACATGATCCTGTCAGCTAATGATAAAAACAACCTGATAGTATGCAATTATTTCAATCAATCAGTGAGGATTTTTGTGCACAGGTCATTTTCTCATCATTGGGCTAGATATAAGGGAAGTGTGTAACAAATAAATAAAGAACTGTAAGACATACATTCAAACCCAAAAAGTATGCAATTGAGGCTGAAGAGGTAAAAAGAAAACACATGAAATAATTAGCCAAGTTAACAGCATGTTCTTAAAGGATGATTTATGTAAATAGACCAAAAATGTTAAAATATTAGAGATGGTAAAATGAATGATCAGAGTGATGTCAGAATGTCAGAGGCGAGTTCAGTGGGACAAAATCTGGAAGGGTGAGTAAGATTAGATAAGTAAATAGGGAAACAAAAGTTTTCCTCCTAACTGAATGGACCTACACAACATAAACATGGGGAACAAAAGGAAATAAGTACAAACCTAAGCTGAGAACTTGAGACAAACAACCTGATTGATACAAGTGGATGTGTCAGAGAGCAAAGTGAGACACAGGTTGACAACGCATGGTATGTATATGGAGTGCCTTCAAAACCAGGCAGGATTTGGGTCTGATGTGATAAGTAACTGGGAGTCAGGAGTAATTTTAATTCACAGGGAAGTGTAATGAAAAGATAAGCCTGATGGAAAAGGCAGATAAAATGGAGAGGAGAGGAAAGGCAATTAATAAGGCCATAGTGATCTTAATGAAAACAGGATATAAATTAATATCAATCAAATTATTATCATTCAAAACTTCATAGGTAAATCTGGTTTTCAGAAATCAATCATGCCATGATATAAGAAATCAATTTATTATCAACTTGATGTTAGAGACCGTTATGTGCCCATTTGCAAAATTAGGATGATGGTGGTGTTATTACCAGGGATCGGAAGATGGTTATAAAAGGATCAGTTCAAAGAAACACTAATACTGTAGAAAATGAGCACATTACAGTCATGCTTAGATCCCAATTAATTTCACTGCTGCTTTTAAGTAGGGCTTGTTTTTTTGTGGGGTTTTTTTCTCCTGTGCTTTCGTTTTTATTTTGTTGTTGTTGTTGTTCATTTGTTTGTTAGTAAGCTATCTTCCAACACCAAAAGTGAGAAAACAGTTACAATTTTCTCCATCTGCACAATATATTCTTCCTAGCTTAGGCAGAAACTTTCCCTGTTCTATGAAAATACAGTACAGCTCTTTTCATGAGTTATTTCAATCAATTTCATTACATTTTTTATTGGAGCCCATATTAATTAGATACATCACGAGTTTGAAAATGTACTTGGTAGAATATTGAGTCATTTTTGCTTTGATTATATTTGCCTTTTTTTTCCTTTAAATATCTCAGCCCAATTAAAACACTAAAACACTGCCACTAAATAGAAATACATGCTTCCTCTACGGATACTAAATGGCCATATGAAAATAAATGTTTTTGTGACTGATTGTTCTTTTATAGTTTGCACATCAATGACCACCTTGGGAACCAGTTACACTGCAGCAAATGTTTGCAGGATCCTACAAGCTTTCAAAAGGCCAGAATGACAGTAATCCAATGAAAGTTCATTAGCATTTCACAGCTTGTCATGTAACATTAATAAGAAAAGGATTATCAATTTAACTCTCTTTTTTCCCCAATAGATGAAATGAGGTATTAGACATGCAAATGATCAGCTCATGTATACTTATATGAAGTGGTGACATACAAACTTATTTATATAAAATAATAGTAATTACTTCATTGGCATATATATATATGTTAATATAGGCATATTTCTTCAATTCAAATATAGATGAATATAAAGTCAGTATTTAAATACATAGGGACAAAATATATTAAAATGGTACAAGGGACAAAATGAGAGTATGGGAGTGAGGACATCTTATTTTTAATAGTGGCTATATTATTAAATATGTGTGTTTTGGAAAATTATTTAACTTCCTAGGATTAGGCAATTCTTATCTGTTGGCTAAACTAATGTTATTGAACTAGGTGAACATGTCAAATTCATGCTATAGAAAATAAAATAATTATGCTGAATATAAATATTTATCAAGGAACAAAGACTAGTTATGCTAGTTGTCAAACAGCTGTATAAAAACTTAAAGAAAATTAGAGGATTTTTAACCACAGAAATTCTCAGTGACTTTGATTTACTCAAATACCTTAATGAGTGTTTGCTTATTGTGAATCACCAAACAATGTGGTTTGGAGAGTTGGGTATAAAATCAACATGACTTCCCAAATTTACCTGACTCTTCTATGTTGTACAGTCTTTCATGGTACACACTCCAGGAAAAATCAGACTATACTTCACTCTTACATTTTACATAATACTATAAATCTTTTGATACTGCCTTTTGCCTGCCCATCGAAGATGGCCTTTCTAGTGATTGATTTTTATTTCTTAAAGGGTCTGTCTAGTCTCCATGTGCTCTGAATCACTTCTTTCTGAGTATTTGTTCCAGCAGGTTATGACTTCTTATAACCTTTGATAATCAAGTGGGTTATCAAAGCTTAATATATTTAAGCAACAAAAGCAACAAGAAAAAAAATAAAAGTAAAGAATTTTAAGTAAGTATATTACATAGTGTATTATAATAATACCAGATTATTAATAGACTCTCAAACAATTTTGAGAATTACGTGCTATTTATATTGCTCTTATATGACTTAATTGCTAGTTTCTTTTCTCATCTTATTTGTCAAGTTAATTTTTTTCAAGTAAATAAATTTAATTTAATCTTAATGTCATATGAGTAGAACCGGCCTTATTGTTCAATATCGGTGAGCATCTAATCTTACAATTTTAGGAGACCTTCTCACAGATACTCTCCCTATTCCACCAAATCAGGTCAGGTCTCCTGCTTATATGATTTTATATCACTCCCCATGAGTCATCACATCATTTAGGACAGTTTGTAAATACATACACACATTCATACATAAAGTGTGTGTGTGTGTGTGTCTGTGTGTGTATTTTTGTGTGTTTGTGATTATTTGATTAATTTTGCTTACTTGATTAATCTGTTCTGTCTACCCTAATCTCAGAGTTCAGGACCTGGCCTGCTTTGTTCACTGTATTTTTGCTAGGTCTAGCACCCTGCCTCACTCATAGTAATTCCTAAACAAATAAATGTCGAATGTTGAATTTCAAAGTCACTTAGTTAATAAGCTTCAACACATATGTATTTGCATGTAGATACAAAAGCTCAAATTTAGCAAAAAATAGAAGCTATCCATCTCTTTAGTTTAATAAATGAATTTAGTTTAAAAATGTTGATCTTCATGAAAATAAAACTGTTCCAAAAAAGATAATATTTTAAACCATCATTAACCATGCTTACATAAGCTGGGAATAAAATACCTGTGAACAGCACAAAATGAGAGAGAGAGGCTGGGGACAGGAGACAGGAGGTAGGAAAATGATAAATAATGAATACCTTTTCTTAAATTAACTTTACCACCAAATAATTGAGTCTAAATCTGGCTCTAGACTTATAATTCTCTAACAATTCTCTATTAAAAAAGAAACCTCAATATACTTTCTTCTTATCTTATTTTTAAAATGGGCAATGTCATCATTACTTTTAATGACAGTATGTTTTCTAGGAAGAGATAAGACATTTTCTTGATGCTATATAGCAAATAAATAGAGAAATGAAAAGTAAACCAAGGCCTCAGAACACCTCTGTACAATTAGTGGAGATAATGCCCATATTTATTATGAAACAAATGACCAAAAGATACATGGGAAAAACTTACCCCATCTGTATAGGTCATTTTTAATTTTTGAAGTGAAAGCACTTTTTTGTATCGCAGAGCAGTATAAACATGGAACTGTTAAATATGTACTATGAATTTGAAATTATAGTTCCCACAGTGACCATAAACCAGCTGTCAGGTAAACAAGTAGGAGTTTGTGATATTTCATACAATGCTATGCTGTGTGCCATGAACCAAAATAATGTTGCTAACTAGTAACTTTCAGAGTTACTTTAGTTTGAAAGTTTGAAGTTTACACTGCCATAGTCTAAACTGATTTGTTTTTAAAAATAAATTTAGTCATATATATGTTTTAGATAACTTAAAAAAAAATTTTGGATTGAACATAATTACTTATACATATTTATGGGGTACAGAGATAATTATCAGTATTTGTGTACAATATGTGATGATAAAATCAATATTATTAGCATGTTCATACTTACAAATCATAATTACTCATTGTGTTCCTGACTCAAATAAATACTCCCTAACACCCTTCTCTTTCCCGTTTCTCACCTTTAATAACTGTAGGTCTGTTTCCATCTTCTGAAAGTTCAGCATGTTATTGTTTTCCTTCCTTCCTTCCTTCCTTCCTTCCTTCCTTCCTTCCTTCCTTCCTTCCT
>NW_007733633.1:69061-82069 GCF_000696425.1 Galeopterus variegatus | reverse complement strand
ATATGTAGCCATTGTACTAGTTACTGTAGGAAATGAAAAGATGAGTACATCACAAATGTTGCTGCCTCAGCAGCTAATGCCCTGGGATTTAACAATCAAGTAGCAGAATAAGATGGTTACATGCCTAAAACAAGGGAGTATTAGAGAAGGACACCAAGAGAAATACAAAGGAGAAAATGGTCACATCTACTTGGGGACTCAGAGAAGGATAATCTTATAGGGTGGTTTGATCTGGGTTTATGGGTATTAGTAAGATTTCAACATGAGCCTCTGTATAGCTAAGTCATATTTTAGCACATTACAATTACATATGTAATTAGAACATGGTATCAAAATGGTTTTTCTATTCAGTTGACACTACAATTTTAAATCCAGGTAGGACTCTCTCTACCAGGATGTTGGTAAAAATTTGAGAGGAGCTAACTTTCTAACATCAGTTTTTAATTTGGAGTCATGAGGAACCATGAATAAATTCACATTTCAGACCCTTACATACGTTTACCACCATTACATTTCTTCTCCCATTTTATGTATATAAATACATAACTATGCTGCAAGCTCTCTTAAATACAGGGACAGGCCTATGTCAGCTTTTCTCTGACACAGATAAAGCTACATATTTATAATGTTTCTTCTATATGGCAAAGTGGTAAATGTAGAGATTGAAAGGTTAAGAGGATAGGCACTTTCAAGATAAATAAGCTTTATTTTATTCTAAGTAAAGTCAGTTCCAGGAAACACCAACAGGAAGTCTATTTCAGTAGGATTGGGAAGGAAGTATAGGTCTCTTAATTGAGATATAAAAAAATGCATAAATATTAATCAGACAATACATGTAAAGTGATGGGGAGGTATGTACTAAACTACACAAAAAGGAAACCATTTGCAAAAGTAAGAAAGTGCATAAGTTTGAGAAACTGACACTAGGTAAATATACCAGTACATGCATTATGAGTTGGAAGAGGTGTGAGATGAAGCTAGAAAGATAATAGAGGAGTAAATGTAGTTTATTTTAAGGATACTGGATATTGGATGAAAAATTCTAACTTCTAAGTGCTAAAGCATAGCTACGAATTGCATATAGCAAAATTGAAAAAAAAATATGAGAAATGTATAAACATAATATCTGGGAGATTTTAATATAATTCTTTTAGAAATTGATATATCAAGCAAAATATAATTACTTAGAATGCAGAAGTTTTGAAAACAACAAATCATAAAGTTGATCTAATCCTCAAATGTAAACTGCTATACCCACAAATAGGAATATATATTATTTTCAAGCACACATGGAATCTTTAAACATGATACAATTCCAAAATAAAATTTTTAAAAAAACAAGCTGTAGAAAAACATAGGAAGTTACCAAGTGAGGTACAAAAGAAAGTTCCACTATATCTGTATTGATTTAATTCTTTAATATTTTTTATTTTGGAAAAAGAAATAAAATGTTGATGGTTAGCAAAGCTGGGTAGTAAGTACATGAGTTTTCATTATATTTTACTTTATAGTTTCTTACAAACATGAAATATTTAATAATCTTACAAATCTGAAATATTTAATAATTAGGAAAATGTTAGATACAAAGGGAAAAGCTAGCTAGAAGACAAGGGAGAAAGAGGCAGAGAGGAAGAAAGACTTCCAGAAAAACATGGTTTTAAAAGCTAAGGGTAGGGGCCGGCCCGGTGGCGCACACAGTAGAGTGCGGTGCTTGGGAGCGCGGCGGTGCTCCTGATGAGGGTTCAGATCCCATATAGAGACCGGTCCACTCACTGGTTGAGCGCGGTGCGGGCGCTACACCAAGGGTTGCGATCCTGTTGCCGTTAATGAAAAAAGACAAAAAGGAAAAAAAAAAAAAAAAAAGCTAAGGGTAGAAAGGAAATGTTCCAAAGAAGAAATGATAAGTAATATAATAATATAATTGAGCCACCAAGTAAGATAATTACACACACACACACACACACACACACACACACACACACACACGGGCATGCACAATTAAGCTATCGATGAAGATGATCTTGTTGAGAGATGTTTAATATATTGATGGGGGGCAGATGCCAGATTTCAATGTGGCAGAATGAATGAGGACTGAAATGAAGACGCTGCATACAACTCTTTAAAAAAGTCTAACTCTGAAGGAAGGGAGGAGAATGGAGATTAGCTAGTGGGAGTTAAGGAAGGTTTTTCATTTTTAAAAAAAATGATTGGAAGATCCTTAAAGTTATTTAAATTCTGATGAGATGAAACCAATAAAAAAAGGTGAAGTTGATTATAATTGTCAGATAGGATAAAAAACAGAGTGAAGCCATTAATGAGATCTAGAGTGCCAGGAAAGGAATGGACTATACTAGGAAAGGAGTAAAGAAATACTTCTTCCATCCTACCAAAAAAGATAGAAGAAAAATATTTACATGTACATGTTGGGTGGCAGGAAGTTAACGAAGATTTCTGGATTCACTAAACAATGGGATTTAAGAAGAAAACTTCTAAAGGTAACATTGGCAGGGTTAGCAGAGTAGTTTTGAGGAGAGTAATAAATATTTTTAGTACTTGTTGTGGCTATTGAGAGAGAGAATAGTCTGCTTATAAAATAATGAAATAATCTGCTGGCAGCTCTGAGGATCCAGTTGAGTTTGGACATCATGAGATTATAGAGTCCAGACTGCATTGTGAATGCACTGTTCTCCTGCAGATCAGTAACCTGGAAGTTGTGGCAAGAAGGTGAAAGTTGAGAAGAATATTCAGTGAAAGCATTTGTGAGGCATGTGTGACAGAAGGTAAAGAAGGCAAAGAGCAAGATAAAGAATGACAAGAAACTTAATTGTAATGGTATAAAATAGATTGAAATAATGAGTCATTTCTCCCTCATATCCAACATACAATGTTTGAACAATTTTGTTAAATTAATGAACTATGTGCAGATAGTCCATAACTGTAGATAAACAGCAACATCAGCTTTGTTTTATTCATTTATAATATGGGCCAAAAAGAATATTGTTTAGCACTTCTCTGAGCAAATATATATTTTCAAAGTTTTTGTAAATCACTCTATTACTGTGTTAATGTTGATGCATAATAGAATATTTCTAATTTTATTGGGAAGGATTTTCTTTTCAAAGGTGTCAAGCAATTACTTACTAAGAGATTGTCAAGGTAGATAATTTATGCTGGCTTTGATATTATAAAATGTCACTGTTTATCTCTACTAATACATCTTGCCTTAAAGTCTACTTTGTCTGATATTATTATGACTATACTAGTGTTCTTTTGATTAGTCTTTGTATGGTTAAACTGTTACTCGTAATTTACTTTCAAACATTCTTCATTCTTATTTTTACCTTATGCTTTCTACAAGCAGCATAAAATTGGGTTTCTTGTTATTTTGTTATTGTTATTTTTGTTTTTCTTTAATCCAGTACTATGTCTTCTAATTGTAACATTTACCCCATTACATTTAACATAATAAATACAGTTTGATTGAAATATACCATCTCTAATTTGTATCAGCTGTTTCAAAACATTTTTTTGTCTTCATTTGGGTTACTTTTATTGTTTAATTTCTACCCCTCTGTTAGCTTATAATATTTTAGAATTATTTGTTATTATTTTATTAGTGTTTTAATTAGTTATTTTAATTTATTACTTTTTAATGATTACTGCTACCCAGACTTATTACCAACTCCTTCAAAATTATACGTTACCATATTGTGGATAAGGATATTTCAACATTTTATCTCTGTTTATCTTCTCATTTCATGCTATTTCTGTAAATTGAAAAAAAAAAAAAAGCCTACGAACATTTTAAATCCCACAGTCATCACCACCACCCTCACAGCCATCTGCAGACTCGAATCATTTTCTTTGCCCTGTTAGGACAGCCTCCCTTCTCATCCCTGATAAATATTAACGAAAATAACCCCACCCTAATCAACTCAATTAAACTTCTGGAAATGGTCAGCATCTTTGCTGGATTCATTATGTTCAGATCATCATGCCTACAAACATCCCCCAAATGACCATGTCTTTCTATCTCAAACTCTCAGCCCTCGCCATAACAATCGTAAGCTTTACAGTAGCACTAGAACCAAACTTAAACACACAAATCCTAAATTTCAAAGCCCCGTCACACATAAAAATTTTCAACCATCCTAGGTTTCTTCCCAGTGATTACCCACTACGTAGGACCTCATCTTAACCTAACTACAAACCAATACTAGATCTGACAGGACTGGAAAAAACAATTACAAAAAACATTACCCACATTGAAATGCTAACCGCAACAGCCAGTTTCCAACCAAAAAGGCCTAATCAAACTCTACTTCTTATCCCTCCTTATCTCAATACTGACAACAGCACCACTAATTATTTAGCCACCCCAAGTAATCTCAATAACAATAAAAATACTCACATATAAAGACCAACCAGCCACCACCATTAATCAGCACGCATACAATGCGGCCACACCCGCAGAATCCTCATGAGGAAAACCCATTTCCTCCCATCAAAAATTGCCCAGTCACCTGCACTTTTAAAATCAACAACCTCCACTCCATCACGGTCTATTATTCATAAAACCACAAACAACTCTATAACTAACCCCAACAACAAGGCCCCCCAAATTGCAATGCTAGAGCCCCAGGTCTCAGGATACTCCTCAGTATCCATAGCAGTAGTATACCCAAATACCACCAACATAACCCCCAAATAAGCCAAAAACACCATTAGCCCTGAAAAGGATCTGCCAAAATTTACCACAATACCACAACCAATCCCCCCACTAATAATCAACCCCAGTCCTAAACAGGTGAAGGCTTTGAAGAAAACCCCATAAAGCCAACAAGAGCGATACTCAACAAAAATATGGTGTATATCATAATTCTCACATGGGCTATAAACCATGACTAGTGACATGAAAAATCACTGTTGTGTTTCTACAAGCACCTAATGACCAACATTTGAAAATCCCACCCCCTTTACAAAATTATTAAGCACTTGTTTATTGCCTCCCAGTGCCATCAAATATTTCAGCATGATGAAATTTCAGCTCACTACTAGGCATATGCCTACTATTTAAGATTATCACATGACTCTTCTTGGCAGATATACAGCAGATATAGGTATATACTGTACAGCAGATATAACAACAGCATTCTATTTTGTCAACTGAATTTGCCGAAATGTAAACTATGTGTACATATAGCCGACATATACACACCAATGGAGCATCCATATTCCTTTTTTGTGTGTGTGTCTTTTTAGTGACCGGTAAGGGGACTGCAACCCTTGGTGTGGTGTCACCTGCACCGTGCTCAGCCAGTGAGTGCACCAGCCATTCCTATATAGGATCCGAACCTGCGGTGGGAGCGCCACACTCTCCTGAGTGCACCATGGGGTCGGCTCCGCATCCATATTCTTTATCTGCCTATTTATACACATAGGCCAAGGTCTTTATTATGGATCCCACACCTATTTAGAAACCTGAAATATTGGGATCAGTCTACTATTTACAGTAATAGCCACAGCATTCATAGGCTGAGTTCTACCTGGAGGACAACTATCCTTCTGAGGGGCAACAGAAATTACAAACCTACTATCTGCTCTCCTGTACATTGGCACAAGCCTAGTAGAATGAATTTGAGGAAGATTCTCAGTAGACAAAGTCACCCTTACATGCTTTTTTGCCTTCTACTTCCTCCTGCCCTTTATTGTTTCAGCCCTAGCCATCACTCATCTCCTATTTCTACATGAAACAGGATCCAACAACCCCTCAGGAGTCTCATCCAACTCAGATAAAGTTCCTTTGCACCCTACTACACAGTGAAAGACACACTCAGAGTCCTCTTACTAGTTCTGCTCCTCTTCACCTTCACTTACTCTTCCCCCAACCTCCTAAGAGACCCTGACAACAATACCCCAGCCAACCACCTGAAGGCTTTTTCTGCCTTACCTAAGCACAAAGAAAGGATGAAATGCCAGGGAATCAACAAATTACCCCCAAAATAAAGAGATTGATGGATAAATAACCCAACTTTTAGCTGCTTCACACTTTGAGAAAACTCTGAGGTGTATTCTACACTGACCCTCACAGTTGTCTGGTAGGATTGGGTTCCACTTACACCATGTCTTTGAAGACTTAGCTATCAATTTTATTATCCTTTGAAGGTAATACATCTTTTATCCCTGTCTGCTATTATCTTTTTGCCTTTGGTTTCAGTAGTTTTACTATGCTATGCTGAGATGTGGTTTTCTTTGTATTCTTCATGGTGTTCACTGAGTTTCTTGAATGTGTAGATTGATGTCCTTCATAAATTTTACAAATTCTCAAACAATATTTTTTTAAATGTCACTTCTGTTCCATTGTATTTTTCTTCTGTTTCTAAGACTCCAATTACATGTTAGAACTTTTCACTACGGCCCATAATACATTTTCTTGTAGTTTTACCTTTTTTTTCCCCCCTTTTCATTATGCTTTAGTGTGGAGAGTTTATTTAGACTTATCTTCTAATTTATTACATTTCTCTTCTGCTGTATGTTATGCAGAATTCTTAATGTCATTTGTTGTGTTTTTTTCACTGTGATGACTTAGTAGTTGATTATTTTTTAGAGCATGCTGGAAAAATTCTTTGCTCATCTTTCTTCTGAATTTTTTAATCATATTTTTAAAAGTTCATACCCAATACTATGTAATTTCAATATCTTAGGGTTTTTATAAATGATTTTTCTTGTTTTGAAGTTTTTCCCCTGTTTTCTGGCATACTTTGGATTTTTTTTTGAATGATGAATACCATGTATGAAAAAAATGTGCAGAGTGAATTTTATTGTCTGTGAAATTGTAATTTATAAATTTGCAAATCAGGTAGGAGCAACAGATAGAGGAGTATGATTTTGCTTACTGATCACAGGCATTATATATCTAACATGCTATTTAAGCAAATGATACTCATGCATATTTCTTAAATACAATTTTGATAAACGATGGAAAATATTTTCAAGGAGAAAGTTTTAATTATTTGCATATATTAAAAAATCTTACAGACACTAAACACCGCAGCTACATTATTTGACTCTAGCACTGCAGCAACATGTACCTAGATCTGAAAAAAACAGTGTTTAAAATGGGCTAGATCTTCTCAGATGTGTTCATGAGTCACTGTGACTTCTATGAAATAGAGTTCTAACAGGTTTCCAGAAAAAGTTATGAAATAATTCTTAGGAGTGAATATACAATATGGATACAATTGGTGGTATGCTACAATGTGTGTGTGTATAATGCACATATACACATGCATACACATATGATATATAACATATGTTTTATATTTATGTAAGGACATGTTAATATATAATACAACATTTGTCTAGTTAGTTTTATATATAGGACTCTTCAAAAAGTTCATGGAAAGATTTGTATTAATTTTTAATTTTATTTTTCTTTGAACTGTTTGAAGTACCCTCATATTATATATATGCATATTTTCATGTAAGAATATATATGATTAAAAGTACTTTCATAGATTAAAATATGAATAAAGCCCTTTTTTATTTCAATATTTTTTCAAGAATCTACTTCATTAAGCAAATTGTTATAAAATAGATTGAACCTCCCTCTCACAGCAACATTATTAAAATTAGAAGCTAATACCAAAGATTTGGTATAAATTATCAATATAAAAAGATAGGTACTTAAAAAAATAGTAGATATATTTATAAAATTGAAGGTAATGATGTCCTGGGTCCCAGAATATTGGTATAAGTATGTTCCTTTATAAGGGACCTCAACTTTAAAAAACAAAAAAAGTGAATATGAAAGTATACTATGAAGACCCTGATCTTCTCCAGAGAGCAAAGCTCAAGCACTGTAGACAAGGTGGCTTAAAAGGCAGAAATTTATTCTCACAGTCTGGAAACTGTGTAGTCAAAGATCAAGGTGCTAGCCTGTTAGACTCTTGGTAAAGTGTTCCTCTTCCTAGCTTGCAGAGGGCCATCTTCTGGCTGTGTGCTAAACGGGGCAGAGAGAACACAATCTCTTTCTCTTCCTCTTCTTATAAAGCCACTAATCCCACCATGGGGGCCTTATCCTCATGACCTCATCTAACCCTAATTACCTCCCAAAGGCCCTAGAAATACCATCACATTGAGGATTAAGGCTTCAATGTATGAATTTTGGGGAAAGGTAAAGGGCAAATTTCTTCCTCAAGTAACAGGACCTTTCCTAAAAGGTCTGGAGTGTTAAAAATTTAGAAAGTTTCACTTTGTAGGAAAATTTGAGTAGCCAAGGTTAAAATTAAAATGTTTTTCCAGGGCCGACCCCGTGGCACACTCGGGAGAGTGCGGTGCTGGGAGCGCAGCTACGCTCCCTCTGTGGGTTTGGATCCTGTGTGGGAATGGCTGGTGCGCTCACTGGCTGAGCGTGGTGTGGGTGACACCACGCCAAGGGTTGCGATCCCCTTACTGGTCACGAAAAAGACAAAAAAAAAAATGTTTTTCCAGAGTTTAGAACAATAATCAGAACAACTACTTGCAACTTGCCATTGACCCTAAAAAAATCAAAATCTCAGTAGGAATCCCATTTTTTTAGCTGCCCTGCATTGATATACACAATCTATAAATTTAACGTTTAAAAAAATTATATCTCCAGTTGACTACTGCAGGCAATTTGAAGTAGTTTGTACCAAACTAAGCCTTCAGCTGAGAATAACTATGAAAGATAGATTTTTAAAAAGGTAGGCATTGGAAAACAACCAAGACATCCAGGAAGGGAGGACTTGAGGGACCAGTGTCCCTGGGAAAAAAGAAATCAAATAGAAGTGAATCTAACATTCTACATGCAAATATTCCTCTAGGCATTTGCCAATGCTGCGTATGTGGAGGGTGAGAGCATAAAACCAAGCAGAAAGCACTTGGTAAAAGACTAAAAAAGCTAAACAAGGTTTTTTACAATTTCATATTCCTGGGGAGACAACACCTGGCATTCGGGGCTCAACAACAAAGAGAGGCCCTTGTAAATATCACCAGTTCTCAGCTGAGATAGTTGAAATTTCTATAGTTTAAGCATAAACCACTTAGAAAGAGGCCACTTTAAAATGCTTCCCATATTTTACGAGTATTTCCTTTTCATGTGCATATATAGAGCATTAGAGCAGCAACAGGCCTATTCGAATTGCACTAACATAAGAGTAATTTTTAAACTTTTTTCCAACTTAACTGTTAGAACTCTGTTCCACAAAAGTCCCACTTGTCCACTAACGCCTTGAAGAAGAACTCATGCTCAACATAATTTATTACAATCATGCATTTGTTGCTGCCGGGGTATTCAAGAAAATATAATAAAGTGTTAAAATCATGTCCGATTACTTTAAATAATCAAACCTTTTTTCACCAAATACTCAAGGCTATCATATTTTTCAGTAGACTTCTAGATATATTTTGTCTATATGCATTTAGCAAATATAGGATAAATATAGGATACCTTTTGTAAATATGAGTTTTAAATCTTTGAACTAATTAGTAGAATAACAGCTTTATCGTAGTTATCTTCCAAACTCCATATATCTTGGAATAAGCAATCTATCAATGGTGAGACAGTGGTTGTTCAATTATTTTAATAAATAAAAAGTAAAAAAATTTAAAAAAAACATTGCTGGTTATTTCTAGAATTACAATGAACATATTCATGCCAACATGAACTTCCTTAGAGGATATAAAATTTCTGATCCTAGCACTGGAATCTAGTAGACATAAAGCAATTTTTGCACTATTATTCACTTGCAAAAATTGCTTATTAAAGATCTATAGTATGCCAAAAATATAAGTGGCATTTTGGGGGTACAAAGTATGTACATAATGCCTCTTTTCCAGAATCACAGATTGCCATAAAAATTGTTTCTAAAATGATTTTAGAGAGCTTAAAAAGCTATGATAAAACATTCACCACGAGAAGTAATTGCATGCTAAGTTGTTTATATTTAATCCTCACAAAACTCCTGTGAGACAGATTCTATGCATGCCAGTTTAAAAACTGCATCCTGAGACTTTATTAGTAACTTAGAAAAGTTCATATAGCTATTTGGTCAGGGCACTCCTAATCATTACACTGAAACTTTAAAAAGTAAATATATTAGTAGTAAAAATATGATAATGATTTTGTAAAGCTGAATATTTCTATTTGGTCTCAGTCAAATTTATGCCAATATATGCTAGATTATTCCAACCTCCACTTCCATAATCAACCACACTCAGACAACTCAGGTTACACAAATCTTAGTATAGATCTGATTACCTCAATAAGGCACAAAAACAACTATCCTGTCCCCATGACTCTTTCCACATACCTGGATGTATTCAGCAATGTATTTGTTAATTTGAAGAAAGAAAAAAACAATTCTTTACC
This sequence comes from Galeopterus variegatus, assembly GCF_000696425.1. NCBI lineage: Eukaryota > Metazoa > Chordata > Mammalia > Dermoptera > Cynocephalidae > Galeopterus > Galeopterus variegatus. The sequence continues at coordinate 71,676 of NW_007733633.1, read as the reverse complement.
TAAATTAGGTTAACTCAGGAATATAATATGTGAAATTCTATTGTTCTAATTCAGGCAAATACAGCGCCCGCCCTCCCCATGCACATCATTATGAAATTGAGTGTGCCTTAAGACTAGATTTGAGCTTCAAGTTCAAATGTTTAATCAGGGATTTTTTTTATCCTTATGATAAAATAAAAGCCATGTAAAACAAGTTTCACTGCTTCATTACAGCAAGTCACAATGCAGAGTCATAACAGAGTGTTGCATGAGAACATCTTTTCAAAATCAAATGCACCATGATCTCTCTCTTTAGGGTGAGAGTCACAATTACTGAGAATGAGCTACCTGACACAACTATTTATTGTGCTGTTTATTGATTTGACTAAATGAGTTAATTCGGGGCTAATGACTCCAACTTAAAAATGATTTCTAAACTGTAGAGAAAATTTCAAAAACAAGTTATATCTGCCTTTTGCATTTCTTGTTAGACATTTAAAAAAAAATTGTGTTTAGTGGTAATTTTTTTTTCAGTTGCTTTTTCTGTGTAAGAAAAACCCTTCCTGGGTGTTTTCAAATAATTAAAGGTAGTAGAAATAAGAAATGGAAGGAGATGCTGAAAATGAATAATTTGGAATGAAAGGAAATTTTTGCAAGCTTATGATTAGAAAGGTTTTGACAGAAAGCTCGTCATATTTTGACATTAAAACAAGCAGTCAATATTTAAAGAGAAGTTCTTTTCCTTGTTTTTGAAATATTGATTTGGGGAGAAAAATAGTTGTTAAGAAGAACTACAGCTACTTGAAGTTCAAATATATGCATTTCAAAGCTGTCTCAAGAACACAAGTATTAGTTGCCCCTCATACAGATAAAAGGCATAAATACATTAGAAATGAGAAATAATTATCTTGAATTTCAGGCCCAATATAAATATGGAAAAGCTTCATTGATACAGATAACTCTCAGAAGGTAATTAATTCCAACACAGTTAATTACTGTAAAAAAAATCTAGGTATGAGCAAAACAAAACAAATAAAAAACATTGATTTTTTTTCTCATTAATAAAATAAACATTAACATTTGTGCATTCTTCAATATGGTTTATGCATAAGTAGATATCATGCATATAGATATCTTCTTCAACATAAAATAAGTTCTTGTCCAGATTTTATAAACTAAAGGAAAAATTCATCTACTTTGTGATTTAATCCTAAAGCTCAAGATTCATTTTATTTTCAAGGTCAAGCTAAAAGAATCAATAAAGATAATTCAAAGAATTGTGTCCTCAACCACCTAAGTAATTTTTTGAGCTTTTAAAATATTCCAGATGATTTAAGTAATGAAGACCTAATCTCTGAGAACTCTGTGCATTTTTAAATTACATGCTTTTCATAGTACGGTTGCTACACCTGTGTGAAATCAGAAGTTTTTCAGTTTCCTTTTTAGAAGTTCTTTCTACTTTTCCTCAAATATGCAAGTTCACCAGGTGTTTGGAATGTTAATTTGGTGGCAGAGTTATAAAATCTTAATGGTGCTTTTTTCTCCTGTCACTTTGAACAAACTTCTTCATCTGTGCTGTAACAGACTTGTTGGTAGTTCATTTGTTATGTACAGAGTAAACTAAAATGTCTTCCATTTACTTCAAACATTTCCATCTTTTCTTTGAGCAAAAAGGAATAAAAAGAAATAATTGTCTCAGCCACATGGTTTGAATTTTTCTCTTTAAAATGTAGTCTGTTTGCCGTAGTTTCCTCCCCCCAGCCTCCCATCCTTGGCTGTCTCTGATTTTCCTTTCTAAAGTTCAACAGGGACTTTTAAAAGCATTTTAACAAGAAACAGATAAAAACTCCCTTAGAAATATAACAAGTCCATAAACCAAAATTGGAGTGAACTTTTAAAAGTGGTCCCAAAAAGGAAAGTAGAATCATCTATAAAGAACAACCTTTTTAAAAAAAGATTTCCCTATATTTCTTAATCAACCATCTAGAAATTTCAATTAAAGATGATGAAAGGTGTGGATAATAAAGAACACAATCTACATATTTGTTCCAGTAATGGGAGAGAGAGATGACTCAAAAGGTGACTCAATGATACCTGAGAGTCAATCTGACTAAAATGTAAAATATCTGTGGCCAAGTTACAATTAATATAGAATTCAAGAAGAGCATGATACCAGTTGTTACATGCCAGATTATTTCTATTTAGCAGATAGTTTTGAATATTTATTTTTTTCTTTAATATTTCTTCTTTAATATTTAAAAATGATTTTTCTCTAATATTTTTTATTTAATATTTTTTACTTATTAAATAAGCACCATCACTTTAAAATACTTTTTAGGAAGTAAGGAGAGCTGGGAAAGACGGACAATGTAATTTACGGAAGGAAATATGAAGAATAGGTTAGTGTGGTTATGCAGGAAGGTTTTGAAAAATCTTTGTGGGGAATGGTTGTTTTGAGAAGCAAGGAGGTAAAATATTATTCCAGAAGAATTTGCTGAGCATCTTGTTGTCCATGGAGTGTACAATGGGACCCAGGTGAAAGTCTCAATCCTGACTCTCAAGAAGCTTCTAACGTATTTGGGGTACAAGATAACAATAGCTTTAGAAAGCATCAATGATGTGGATAAATCTCCCAA
>NW_007733633.1:5074-68561 GCF_000696425.1 Galeopterus variegatus | reverse complement strand
ATTTGGGGTACAAGATAACAATAGCTTTAGAAAGCATCAATGATGTGGATAAATCTCCCAAAAACAATATTGAATGAGAGAAGTCAGATACAAAAGAATGACTTACATGTCAATTATTTAATTAATATAAAGTTTAAATCAGGCAAAGCAATCTTTCCTTTAGAGAAGTAGAACAGTAGTTACCCTTGAAGGAGGTCATTATAGAAGTCAGCATGACGAGGTCCTTGGAGGTGTTGGCAATATTCTGTCTCTTGATCTGGTTGGTTGTTGGGTCCACAGTCAGGTGCATTTTGAGATAATTCATCAAGGTATGTACTTATTTTATGATGAGTTTTTTATTTTGAATATTATATTTCAAAAAATGTTTAAAATATATTGAGGAAATGACAGTTTGAGATTAAACATCCCATTTAAAGGGGTTTTTAAAGCAATATTTTGAGTAAATTCTTAAAGTGGCAAATAGTAGGTAAAGGCTGAAAGATATTCTTGGTTGAAGAAATGGGGAATTTTTTTCTTAGACACGAGAATATGCAGGGAACTTGAGTAATAACAACAGAATCAATAATAATGACTATTGTTATTATTGTTGTTGTTACTAGTTAACAGACATGCATGTAAGTATTTTACTTAAGCTAATTCAACCCTTAACAATGACTCTTGCTACAGGGATTATATTTATGTGCATTTTAAAGATGCAAAAATTGAGATACATTAACTTGCCTAGGTAAGACCGTGAGACACTACTCTTCAAGAAAAAATAATCACGAACAATTTAAAAAATAAAGACAGAGGCTTTGAAGTTATACGAGTTGGCATAAAAACCTGGAATGGTCCTGCCTTGATGAGCTTATCTTAAGTTGTACCACAAAGGACTTGGAAACTGTGGAAAATAGTTCCACATTGTGTGCTTATAGACCAGAGGTTGAGGCTCCTGTCATCCACCAGTCGAAGTTGCCTGGTGAACTAGAAAGTCCTCACGTAAAAAAGACAAAGGTAAGCTCTTCATATGGGAAGCTTTGAGGGTGCTCAGTATTGTCCTCAGCACCACATGTTAACTCAGATGGGCCCCAGGGATTAGGGAAGCCTATTAAGAGTATGGGCTACAGTACCTCCTAACAAACCACTTTCCAAAGACATCTCAGCATACATAATCTGCCCAACAGCATTATACCTTTCAGTGCTGAGAAATAAATAGAAATCTACAAAGCTCTCAGGCCACAACTGGCTCTGGTAAGATGAAACCAAAAGATGTTCCAGGAAATCACTGACTGGAAAAGCACAACAAATTGAAAGTGACTTCGGCCTGGCCTGTTTCAGGCAAATCTTGCTTGGGCCCTGCCCCCCTTTCCAAAACTCATCCTCCCAAATCACTTATATTCCAACCGTAGATTTATTTCTATGAAAAACAACAAAATACAAAACATAACAAAATCTTGTAAATTCTCCTTTACAAGGTATTATTTGGAACTCTATTCTTAGCAGTTCTTTCCCTTACCCGGCAACAAAATGAATTAATATCACTTGTGTGTTTGACACTGGTGCTCTTCGTGGAAGGGGGAATGGTCCCGTTCTCTTCTCTCACTCACTGAAATATTTTTCATTGTTTGAATTTGCATATTTTGATTAACATACATTTGATTAACTTTTTTGCCACTGATGTTTTTCATATAATCTCTTTATGCTCCTTGTTTACTTACCAATTGGATTCCTAAAACTTTTTATTCCTTTATACAAATTCTCTATTTTAAAGAATATTCCCTTTTTTTTTTTGTCCTTTTTGTGACCGGTAAGGGGATCGCGCCCCTTGGCTTGGTGTCGCCTGCACCGCGCTCAGCCAGTGAGCGCACCAGCCATCCCTATACAGGATCCGAACCCACATCGGGAGCACCACTGCGCTCCCAGCGCGCCGCACTCTCCCGAGTGCGCCACAGGGCCGGCCCAAGAATATTCCTTTTTTTATAATGCATTCAGCTCAAGTAAACATTTAGTTTATTGTTTGCTTTTTAATTTTTTTTATTGTCTGATATGGGAAACTGCTAACTTAACATAATTTTGTTCCAGTTATCAATATGTTGCTTTGTTATTTTCTGAAGTTTTTTATAAAATTTAGAGAGCCTCTTATTTTTGACATATATACAAGGGTACTTAAAAAAGTTCTTGAAAAGATTAGTTTTTTCTTTCCATTCCATTCCATTTTCCTATGAACTTTTTGAAGTTACCCTCACAGACACACACACACACACACACACACACACACAAGTATATCTATTACTGTAGGTTTTTATAGTTTTATCACAGTTTTTCATCAAACTTTGTACTATTTTAGATTTATAAAAATTGTAAGTAATTCTTAAATGTAATACATAAATACTCAAATGTAAATACTTAAATTGTATGTCATACTTAAATACTTCAATACTCATCAAAAACAATAGGCAAGTATAGTTAGTTAAATGTTCCATTTTTCCAATATCACTACCCTTAATGTTTCTCAAACACTGCTGTTTTCCTGAGGCAACCACAGTTAGAAGTTTGATGTTTATCATTTTCTACTATGTTCTATGAAATAAAAGACATACAGAGTTATGTGTTTTAAATGAGCACCTGTCGTGTGTATTATGCCTTCATTTGCTTTCTTAAAAATACTTTGGGGCTCATCCCAGGTCAGGACATAGAGATTCACTTTGTTCTTTGGCCTTCTGCAATTGTACGGATACACTATAATTTATTTAACCCCATGCTGATAACAGAAATAGGATTTCTCTACAGTTATTTTCACGTTTCTTCAGGAATTACATTTTTGTATATATGTTTTTATAGAACATAAATTTTGTAGGATGGATACTTAGCAATAGAATTGCTAGGTCAATATATCCGAACATTCTCAAGTGTACTAGATGTTGCTAAATTGTTCGCTAAAAGGGCTGTTCCAATTTATAATATTGTTGACAATGCAGAAGCATGTTTCTTTCTTGTAATTAACATTTTAATATTTAAGTGAAAAAAAATTGGCATCTCAGTGTTGCTTTATTTAAATTTCCCTGAATAATTGTTAAGTCATACTTTTATAAATGCATTGGCCTATGTCATTTTTGTTCTGGAAGCATGCTGTTTATCATTTTAAGCTTTTTAATTGATTTGTAGAAGACTTTTTAACATTGAATATAATAGCACTTACAGTACAGAATTATTTATGTAGCCACATCTATTTTTTTCTGTAATTTCTGGGTTTTGTATTTACTTATAAATCTTTCTTTACCTCAAAACTGTTTTTCTAAATCATTATCCCTCTGATAAAATATGTTTGTATATATACCCTTACTATCTATATACATTTATGTATATTAAACCATACAGACAATTTTAAATGAATTTAAGTTAATTTTCAATCCATCTGGAATTTTCTGTGATTTGAAAAACTAGCAGAGCATTTACTGAGTAACTTAGTTTTCTTTCTGAATTTAGAAATATGTAAAATAATGAAGCAGATTCATTATATTATTATCAGGATATACACATAATCTATACAGACCTATAAAAACGTTTTTACTTTTTAGCTATTTAATTTTTTACAGAGCAATTTATGATCATTTTTCCATATTTCTAAAATAAAATAAAAAATTATGACCATAGCATTCTTAATATCAAAACCTGATGGAAATGTGATATGGGTATTGTTGAATTAGAAAGTTCAATTTCAATACCTCCATTAATATAGCTTTTATTTTAAGTCAGTTTTATTCATTAATTTTAATATAAAATTTAAGTTTGATCAAATGACTTTGAGGTGACACTATTCAAAGTACATGAAAACAATTAGAATGTTCCTGAATAGAGATTATTTTAAAACACACTATAACCCTATTGGCACTACTTATAATAGTGTAAACAAGCATAATTATATTGATAGTTTTACCAAGGGAAAAATCAATTCAATAGGCACCTTTACCCAGAAATGCATTATAGGAAGATACAAAATAGAGATAAAACAAAAATGAGAAATTGGCAGGTTAACTTTTTGAGTTCTGCTGATAGGATATCACATAGAGTCCTGAATTTCTCCCATGATTTCTTTATCTATGTACAGAGTCCCTAGACTTTATACAGCTACCAACCTAACTTTCCTATCAGTGATAAAGAAGGTATTATACAGGTATACTGTACCAGAATCCTGAGAGGCAGTATCTGTGCTCTTTGGATATTTATAATCTGATGCAAATACAGCTGTGAAGGAAGAATAGATGACAATTAACTGATGCTCTGTTTTCATGTTTATATGATGCTGACTTGGGAGCATGTTTATTATGCTTGTCTGAGAAATACTCTTCATCTCTGTCATCTCCCCATCGAGATGTGCTTCCTGTCACCAAATCAATAAACCTTAAAAGTGCCTTGTAATAGTTACAGTGTGTTTCTCCAGGGAGAAATTGTTGTGTTAGGGTTTTGATGGTTTTTGACACTACACCAATTTCATTTGACAATGAATTGAAAGTTGAACAGTGCACTGAGCCATGCAGGTAATTTAATACTATCCTTGGAGTATTGTCTTTCAACTTTGACCAGGAAGCCATTATTTCTGAAAACTAGCCCAAGTTTCTTTTCGTATCAACTGTTTGTTTCCATTATGAGAGAGAGGTTAAGAAGCTTATCTTACTATACGTTAGGGTCTTATTATTGCTTCTGTTAATAATGTGTTTGAGATTGAATTTCCAAGATAGCATAGTGAATAATAGTTATTTATTAGCAATATTAAGCATACTTCCACCTCTCTCGCAATTGCTTCAATTCTCTTACTGAAAATAGACAAGACATTAAAAAAAAAAAGAAAAAATCCGAGCTCCTTTCTGTTATCTAAAGAGCTGTAAATAGGTCATTTCAATGAACTAATGCATATTTTCTTCAACTGTGAGAGGAAACAAAGATAAAACTATTGTTGTTGCCAAATTTAAATTGCTGTGCAAATGCCATTGCCTTTGTATATTATTGTCCCAATCAGTAAGAACTCTGTACTGTAGCATTTCAAAAAGGCATCTTGTAGGAATCTTTCCTGATCTTTCAAGTTTCCATTTCTAATGACAACATCTCTGTATTAGTAATTCCAATATAGTAAGCCTATGACTAGTGAAGTTTGAGGTCAATGTAACACATAGCTGAAATACTCTAATTGGAGAAGCTGATGAAAAATTTGCTGCTTCTAATACAAATTTTTCTGTATTAATTATGGAAATGAGAAAAAATATTATGGAAACTCAAGGATGTCAGGGACCCATCCAGAATTAAGTGATTCTCTGGGGAGTACAAAGATGACAATGGATAGAAGTCGAAAAAATAACTTGTAAGGATTCCTTTCTTAGGAGATTTCCTGTAGGTCTTAGAGCTCAGCTGAAAGTGCAGGAAGGACATTGTGAACTCTAAGGGACACTTACACAGCAGAAAGCATTTCATGGCCAGTTCATTGATGAGAACTGACCTGTCTAATAAAAAATATAAGGTGTTAGTTTGAAATTATAATAGTGGAATTTCCTAAGCACTAGAGGAGCTTTGGGTAAGTAGTAATTTGGACTTAACTCCTACTAATTTTATATGTATACGGAGATTTAACAGAAAATAATGTATGCAAAATTTATATCTGGTACCTTTCTGATACATTTATGTCTACTTCAATTTATAGTTTAAGAGTAATATGGTAATAAAACACAAACCAATCAAGCAGCAAACAAACATACAAACAAATGTCACTATCATTATGCTTGAAAGTTTATTGTCCTCACCTGTGGGTAACTATGTTTTGCTTAACGAAGTAAATAGTTAAATAGTGTAAACTTCTGTGCTGACTCAGGATTAAATATTTAGAAATTTAGAATCCAAATTATAAAGAAAAGAACTTGAAATAACCATTGCAGCACACTAACCTCTTATCAGAGAAATGAAAGATCAAAGGATTTTCACTTATTTCAGAAGATTACCTAAACTTATGGGGAAAAATATTGGGTTTGTGAATCATTGCTTAGTGTGCAAAAATTGTGTGCTTTTTAATAAACACATTAAGAAGATGGAGTATAGAAAAAAATATTTAAAATAAGCAAGAAGAGTACTTTATGAACAATCTTAAAATTAGAAACCACATTCAGAAAATTACAAATGTCTAAACATAGTCAGAAATTACTCTTCTGTAATTTTGTTACTCTTTTGAAAGGAATGGTTAAGAATCCTGGCTCTGTCATTTTAATGAGACCAATGAGAGTGAAAAGCAGACTGACTAAATGTCTTACCCAAAGAAAATCTTACTCAAAAAGTGCATGTACATACACACACATTTTTAAGTGTTCAAGGATTTCAAAATATCTGTTTATTGTTTTAATTCTGCTAACGAAATTAGAGGTAATCAGCTTTCCAAGGAAAAAGAGGTAAAACATTAAGATCTAGAGAGAGACAGGCTTTTCTAAATATCCAAGACTTTTATTTCTCAATGTACTTGAGAACTCCAATGGCTTGTATAATGTGCAATGCAGAATAGACACATACCCACCGAATAATTCTGTATAAGTGTACAATCAATACACCATAATATCACTATATAAATAAGGAATTCCACGATGTTAATGCTTAAGGGTTCTAAATGGAGTACCAAAGAATAAATGAGTCTCTTTGTTTGGAAGGAAAAAAATGATATTTTGAGAAATTTCCTTGATGTATCATGGTTTATATATTTATTGGTGGGTACTGGCATCTGGCATAGGCTGAATTGTGTTCGCTAGAAATTTATGTGTTTAAGTCCTAACTCTCAATACCTCAGAATGTGACTGTATTTGGATATAGGGCCTTTAAAGAGGTAGTTAAATTAAAATAAGGTCATTAGGCTCATCCTTAATCTAACATGACTGGTGTCCTTACAGGAAGAAAAAATTTGGACAGACATATGCACAGAGAGAAGTCCATATGAAGATACAGGGAGAAGACAGCCATATACAAGCCCAGGAGATAGATAGCCTTTAGAAGAAAACAATCCTGACCATTCCTTGATATTGGATTCTAGCTTCCAGAATTGTGAGAAAATAAATTTCTGTTGTTTAAGCCGTCTGGTCTGTAGTCTTTGTTATGGCAGAGTTAACATACTAAGAAAGCATCTTCAAAAAAAGTCATTCTGTTAGAGAATTTTAGTTGTCTGCTGTCTTGTATCATAGACAGGAATAAAATGTAATAAATTGGATAAGCGAGATGTTTTCCAAAGTATGAGATAATATTCCACTAAAGTAGTATGTCATAGGAAAGGAAAATTATCCTGTGGTTAAATTTTGTATATAGTGAAGTGGATGTAGGTTTCAATGAGGATTGTAGCAAGGTTAAGGATGCTGGGTAGCCATGTTTTCAAGAACTTTTAATAATCTTTTATATTTACTGGTGAAAACAATGTTCTAGATAAACTATTTCATAAAATTCTCAAGAATACTGGCTTTACTTTGGAAGTTACTAGCACAAATACTTATTAATCCATTATCATCTCTAACCTTATTTGTTGGAGTGGTTACTTAGTAGAGCACAGAGGGCCTAAGCAAGGACTGTCACATGGTAGACACTCAATACATACTTGTTGAATAAATTTACACAATGAACAATGTTATCTTTTCCACACACATTTTACTACTCAGATGGAAAAGATGACCAAGAAAATTTTTTTGCAAATTGGCTGTTTGTTCATCCCTTTAAAGTGTTCACCAAAAAATTTTTTTACCCCTAATATTAGCTCTTGTAATTCTAGAGATCCTATTAAATTGCATGTTAAAAAATTCCTGGCTTTATGTGATCTTGGTTATATAGAGGACAGGTTTGTTCAAACAGATTATTATATCAATTATATACATAAACTATAGCATCATAAATAATATAGAAGTAAAAATGTATTAACAATTACATTCATTGACAAGTAATGTGAATTAATAAATAGTACTATGTTTTTCTGTCTTTATAGCACTATGCTTTAATTTCAAAGAAGCATAAAAGAATAGCATTTACTGGAGCAAGAACTCAGACATATAATTGTAATTTGTAATTTTTTACTATAAATTGAAAGATTTATTTACTGTTAAGCAGAGACACTAGACAAATGTTTTGAATGGTGTTTTTTTCTGGACTAAGGACTATTAAGAATTAATTTGAATTGTGACTATTGCAAGCTATTTTCTTTTGACTTTTATTAAAACATATTACATTATTTTAAAAAATTGTTCTTAACAGTTATTTAAGGTTTTTAATTAAGATGTTAAGTAATTATGCATGATTTTGAGGTAACTATAAAAAAAAAGCACTATGACCTTTTAGCAGCTCTTTTAAACTCTTTCAGCTTCAGTCCTGATCTTTGAAATGAGAGTAATTATAACTGACTTGCTTAGCTCACAAGGTTTTTGAGAAGGTCAAATAAACTGATGTATCTGGTAGGTGTTTATATAAAAGCACCATATCAGTAGAGGTGTATTGCTAGCTTGGCTGTCATAATTATTGTAAATTTCTGAATAGTATCAAGGTTTTCCTGGGCATCATAGTAGGTAACTCAGTAGTAAAAATTAACAGGGAAAAAAATGGATGAAAATAAAAGGAAAAGGCTGGCAGCAATGGGAGAGTGAATGATACAGAGGTGAAACCAGAAGCAAACACTTCAAATGGAAGTGTGTCTTTTGCCAGAATTGTTCCCCATGTAAGTTTATAATAATCCTGGAAATGACTGAATTGTGTGAACCAAACCAGATAATTGGAGCAGGTGTCTGGCATTAGGGGAGATGAAAATAGTTTTCTCTTCTCTCTCCTGCAAAGATGAAGAAGACATAATAGGAATGCATATTGATTCCAAGGAGAGCACCATGCCAACTCTGTACTGCAGATGGAATTGTGCAAAGCATCCCAAATGATTAAGAATGAAAAGTAGTCAAAACAAAGATGCATGATTCACAAAAAGGTAATTCCAGTTTTCCTCTTTTACAGATGTTGAGACCAAAAAGTGACTGTGTGTTCATTGCTGATAACCCCTAAAATAAGATGTGTGGTAAATTTTGGCTTAGTTTGGCTATTTTTTGATTGGCCAAATATAAAATGAATGCTACTAATGTGATGGACAGCGTTTTACTTTTACATGATGTTTCTTCCATCAAAGGATAGGAGTGAGAATCTGGAGATATTGCCTAACTTGATACAAAAGAACGTAAGTTAATTTATCATCAGGTCTGAAAATTCATTCTCCAGAAACTTTTGGAGTTTTTAGAAGTTACTGAAAATTAAACACATCAATGCTGAAAAATTAAACACATTAACACAATATATCTGTATCTTATAATGGATTTGTAATAAGACATTCCAATAATTATTCAAATTCATCATTAATGTCAGTATAGCCAAAGCCAAATATTGCTATGAAGCACAAGACCTAAGAAATAATGTTGGATATTATTTCTAGTTTACTAATTTCTTTCTACTCAACAAAAGTAAAATGATACTTATTTTTACCAAGCACTCTGTAAGGTACTGTATATAGTTTGTTTCTTTTTTTAATGCCATCTTGACCCAGTTTTGAGGCTCTTGCTAGAAGTCTGCCAGGTCCATTTTGAGCAACTGATTAAGTTCATATTCCAACTATTTCCCTTATTAATCTCTCATACTCAGGGCCACTTTGCACCTGCCTTAATCACCCCAGCCCAGGTAACAGAAAATTAGAGCGAATTCATATATCCCAGAGCCTACAAAATTATTCAACTTAGCCAATTCACAGAGAACCATCCAAACCTAGCTAACCCAATCCCTCTTGATGTACATAAGCTACTCCCTACCTCTCCAGCTTGCTGCTACCTAGTCTCTCGGTGCAAGGCCCCATGTGGCTCTGCCTGGCAGCCTTCTCTTGTTTAGAGCTATAAGTAATGAGAATCCTACGTTTCATTCTGTCATTGTGTTGTGTCCACTATTAAAAGAATCTTTAAGTCTTATGAGACAGGTATTGTTGATACCCAAGATGAGGAAAAATGCACATTTTATTTAAGCATCTCTTGGTCTATGTGGGAACCAAGTGATGAGGAAGATGATGATGATAATAATGAAGAGCTACCATTTATTAAACATTATTAAAGATAAAAAATATTATACAGATCATCTTTATTTCTTAAAATAAACTTGAAATTTTCATACTTTTACCATTCCATTTTATAGATCAATTATTATAGCCCATTGCAATTGTTCAGGAGACAGAGAGGGGAGAGAGAGAGATCAACATAGATAAAGACGTGATAAAGATATCTGGAAATGAGCTGGGGGGATTTTAAAGAACCTGTGATGATGGAGAACACACTTCCATGTATTAACCAAAACACATTTCTTTTTCTTTCTGGACATACAGATAACCTAAATTTTCCAGCCACTATGCAGTAAGGTATTTCCATATACAGACGTCTGGTCAATAAAAATATGGCAGAAAAGACATATGCCTTTCCAGGCTTGGTCCATAAAAGCCTCTGAAGAGCAAATCTCTGTTCTTTCTACTCTTGTTGACTACTAGATAGAGATGACCTTCACGATGATATTGGGAGCCAAATGTTAAAGTTGCAGACAAAAGATGGAAAGAAACTGCATTTCTGAGTCAATCCTTGCAGAAGAGCCACCAACTAGGAATACCTGCTTTTGAGTGTGATGAGAGTGAGAAATAAACTGTATTGAATTAAGCCATTAATACTGAAAGGTTTATCAGTTATGGTGACTAAATTATAAGCTGACATTCTTACTAAACTAAATCATTTTCAGTAGTTTAGCTTTATAACCAGGGATTGTGGTTGGGCTAAAATCAAAATGAGAAATACTAGGAAAAACAGAGGTGTGGTAATGGGTAAGGTAATGAGTTTAGTTTGGGACATATGGAGATTAAAAGGTCTTTGAGATATCTAAATATAGGTCTTGTAAGGGAATTGAATATATGCCGATGGAAAAAAAGTAATGCATATCTGCAAAGGATATGTAAATTTAAGTGTCAGTAAAATAGGTCTATAGCTCAGCAAAAGACAGGTATGATATAAGATTACCTAAAGAGGATTATGTGAGATAAAAGTCAGCAAAATGACCTGAGGTACCACCTTGGCAATAAACTCTTAAGATAATTTACTATAAAAATAGTCCCTACCTTGATTATATTTAAACAGCAAAAAAATGTTTAAAAAGCAATGTAAGCTCAAAGGTGCAGAGAATAAAGTTAAATGGAGAATAGAATTAAAACATTAATGTTTCTATTATAATAAGAGAATCCACTTTATTAAATAAGGAGTAACCATATTTTAGGGAAATAGTAACAATGCGTATTGTGTACATTACAAATTTTAAACATCTATGATGAGAGATGGTATTCTGGTCAGAGATAGGTAGGTTCAAAAAAAATGCCTACTTCAAGTAACTGATTTATCTACTATAAAACAAAGTGAAATGGTACATTCACATCCCATCATGTTACCCAGGTGGAAACTATTCTTCTAAATGTATTTTCCTGGGTCAATTATCAAAGCTAATACTATTTTAATTATATTAAAAATAGATTTTGGGGGGCCGGCCCGGTGGCGCACTGCTACAGTGCGCCGCTTGGGAATCGCGGCGGCGCTCCCGCCGAGGGTTCGGATCCCACATACAGACCAGCCGCTCACTGGCTGAGCGAGGTGCGGGAGCAACACCAAGGGTTGCGATCCGTTGCCGGTCACGAAAAAAGACAAAAAGGAAAAATAAATAAATAAATAAATAAAATAGATTTTTTTAAAAAGCCACTCTGGTAAGAATTTCATGAGCAAATTCATCACAGGGCCCTAACTTTATTTTTTCCAATAAACTTTATTTTTAAGCAGTTTTAGGTTCACAACAAAACTGAGCAGAATGTACAGAGATTTCCCATTAATTCCCCCCTACCATATGTGCATAACATCGACCATTATCAGCATCCCCCACCAAATGGTAAATCTGTTACAATTGATGAGCCCACATTGACACAACATTATCACCCAGATTCCATAGTTTATATTAAGATTCGTTCTTGGTGCTGTTTATTCTGTGGGTTTGGACAAATGTAAAATGGCATTATATCCTCCATTACAGTAACATACAGAGTAGTTTCATTACCCTAAAAATTCTTTATGCTCTGACTATTCATCTTTCCCTCCATGCCCCTGTACCTCCAATCCCTGGCAACCATGGATCTTTTGAATGGCTCTGAAGTTTTACCTTTTTCAGAATGTCATATAGTTGGAATCATGCAGTACACAGCATTTTCAGATTGGCTTCTCTCACTTAGTAATATGGATTTAAGATTCCTCCTTAAAAAAGAAAATTTCATGGCTTGATAGCTCATTTCTTTCTAGTTCTGAATACTATTCCATGGTCTTAATTTACCATTCATCTACTAAAGGACTTCTTAGTTGCTTCCAACCTTGGGCAATTATAAATAAAACTGCTATAAACAATTATGTACAGGTTTTTGTGCGGGCATAACGTTCAACTCCTTTGGGTGAACACCAAGAAGTGTAATTGGAGGACCGTAGAAAAAAATTATGTTTAGTTTTGCAGGACAGCACCTGCTTTTGAAAGTGGCTGTACCATCTTGCATTCCCATCATCAATTAATGAGAATTCCTGTTGCTCCACATCTTCACCAACATTCAGTGTTGCTGCTGCTGCTCCAGATTTTGGCCATTCTAACAGATGTGTAGTGCCATCTCATTGTTGCTTTAATTTGCATTTCCCTGATGGCACATGATATGGAGCATCTTTCCGTATGTTTATTTGCCATGTGTTTATCTTCTTTGATGAGGCCTCGGTTAAGGTCTTTAGTTAATTTTTTAATTGTTTTTTAAAAATTTTCTTACTGGTGAAGTTTGTATAGCTTGGATAATGGTCTTTCATCTAATATGTCTTTTTTATTGCAAATATTTTCCCCTAGTCTGTGACTTGTTTTTTGATTCTCTTGACAGTGTCTTTTGCAGAGCAGAAATTTTTCATTTTAGCGAAGTCTGGCTTATCAATTCTTTCTTTCATGAATCCTGCCTTTGGTGTTGCAACTAAAAAATCGTCAGCAAGCTCAAGGTCATCTACATTTTTTCTTATGTTATCTTCTCAGAGTTTACAGTTTTATGTTTTACATTTAGATCTATGATTCAGTTTGAGTTAACTTTTGTGAAAGGTGTAAAGTCTGTGTCTAGATTAAGTTTTTTGCATGTGGATGTCCAGTTACTACAGCACCATTTGTGGAAAAGGTTATCTTTTCTCCATTGTTTTTATTATCTTTGTTCCTTTGTCAAAGATCAGTTGACTATGTTTGTGTGGTTCTATTTCTAGGCTCTATTCTGTTTCATTGTCAGTTTTTTCTATTTTTATTCTTTCTCCAATATCACACTGTCTTAATTAATGTAACTTTATATTATGTCTTGAAGTCAGGTAATACCAACCCTATGAATTTGTTCTTCTTTTTTTTCCCATTATTATTTTGTGAAACTGGTAGTAGGCCAGTAATAACTGGTAAATATTACACAGTAATGCTTCAAATGGAATGTGACTTCAAGAAAATAACAAATAACAAATGCTCTTCTTAAATGTTAATGAATCAAGCAATTTATTTACATAAACAATCCAATTTCTAAAACATTTATGGAAAGAATTTATCTTAATGCTACAATCAACAAATGGGAAATATTTGTTTTATTACATATTTATAGTATCAATGTCATATACATTATTAATAATAAAGATACATTATAATCTCTTAGACTCATTACTAGAGAAAATATGTGCCTACACAATACCTGAAACAGTGAGAATTCACAAAATATCTGTTGAATAAATTGATATATGACAAAGTGTAAAAGAACTATTATGCCTTTCTACCCCCAAACCCAGTTTTTATTTGTCTTAACCTTGAGTTTCTTATTCTTCCTATTGGTTCCCAGAATTCTCTGTAATCTTTAGAAAAAATTACTGCTTCCCTAGGTTCTAAAGCAAAAAATATCTGAGGAACACCCCTTAGCTTATTTTGATTTTAAAATATGTTTTATAAGCCAAACATAATTTAACCCATGGCATCTCTTCAACCAGGAATAATAGCAATAATAATAATAAAAGATGATATGATGTTGTACAGTTTTAAAATAAAACTGGCAATGTAAAAATTGAAATTCTTCTTTAAAAGCAAGTAATATAGATATTTTATAAAGATAAATATGAATTATTTTTCAAAAAGTTGCAATTCAAAAAGAAGGGGGAATAAGGAGTTTTACAAACATCATGGTTCTTTTTAATTACTTCTTCATTGATAAACCTGTACCTCAAAATATAACTGGTAAGTGCTGAAAATGGTGAGCAATAGAAATTTGGGAAGGTTTATTTTCAAATACCTGGAGAAGACATGGGATTTGGCAAGCAATTGCTAATTCTTTGCATTTTCATTCTGGTGATTAAACATGGCATAACAACTTGTTACTTTATATCTTAAATTTAAGCCAAAGAGTAAAAATATATTCCTCTAAATCAAAGGATTTGTATCTCCCTGTACTACCCAATGTCTCTGTGCATGTTCTGTAGGCCAGTGCTAGTTCTTTTTTTCTTTATTTATTTTTATTTTTTTATTTTATTTTATTTTATTTTTTTTATTTTGTCAATATACAATGTAGTTAGTTATTGTGTCCCATCACCGAAACCTCCCTCCCTCCTCCCTCTCCCCCCTCCCACCCAGGTGTGTCCCCTCCATTTTCTTGTTGTAAGAACTTCAAAAAAAAAAGTTGTGGTTGTTATATCTTCCTCCCCCTCCCCGTTTTTTTTTGTTGTTGTTGTTGATGTTGTTGTTTGTTTGTTTTTTTGTGTGTGAAAAAACAAGCAACCCAATTAAAAAATGGGCAAAAGAGCTAAGTAGGCATTTCTCTAAAGAAGATATGCAAATGGCCAACAGTCATATGAAAAAATGCTCAACATCACTCAGCATCCGGGAAATGCAAATCAAAACCACACTGAGATACCATCTCACCCCAGTTAGGATGGCTAAAATCCAAAAGACGCTGAACGATAAATGCTGGTGTGGTTGCGGAGAAAAAGGAACTCTCTTACATTGTTGGTGGGAATGCATAATGGTGCAACCCCTATGGAAAATGGTTTGGAGGTTCCTCAAACAGTTGCAGATAGATCTACCATATGACCCAGCTATCTCACTGCTGGGAATATATCCAAAGGAATGGAAATCATCAAGTCGAAGGTATACTTGTTTCCCAATGTTCATTGCAGCACTCTTCACAATAGCCAAGAGCTGGAATCAGCCCAAATGTCCATCATCGGATGAGTGGATATGGAAAATGTGGTATATCTACACAATGGAATACTACTCAGCTATAAAAACGAATGAAATACTGCCATTTGCAACAACATGGATGGACCTTGAAAGAATAATATTAAGTGAAACGAGTCAGGCAGTGAAAAAGAAATACCACATGTTTTCACTTATTGGAGGGAGCTAAAGGTGAATGAATCAATTCACACACATACATACACACACACACACATACACACACACACTCTCACACACACACAAAAAAACAAACAACAACAACAGTGCTAGTTCTTAAAGTAACGTTCTCAACAGCTGAAATTTTTATGCAATTTAATTTGAATTTTTTTTTTTTTTTTTTTTTTTTTTTGTCTTTTTCGTGGCCAGTAAGGGGATCGCAACCCTTGGTGTGGTGTCGCCTGCACTGCGCTCAGCCATTGAGTGCACCGGCCATTACTATATAGGATCCGAACCCGCGGCAGGAGCGTCGCTGCACTCCCAGCGCCACACTCTCCCGAGTGCGCCACGGGATTTTCTAAAACTAGTTTTAGTAAGGTTTATGACTTAGAATATATTTACATGATACATAAATCCACACAACCCCCAAGTTTTATTTTTGAAAACCATTTCAGACTATATTCTAATCAGATATTTCTCTCTTTTTTTCATGGCTATCACCACCTTTGGTACAAATTAATCCACACTATATTAAAGCCTGATTTTGGAGATAGGCATCTTTAAAAAAAAAAAATTCATAAAAAATAAATCATCACAAAATAAACTTTGTTTTCTTGCTCTTCAAACAAAAATTGATTCAAAACTTCACAGAAGACACAGACAGGAAAAAAGTTATACTCCTTGAGATATATCAAAGACCCCAGTAAAGAGAAACATGTGAGTGAAAACATTTCTTGTTCAAAGAATTTCATTCCCTAGACATAAAAGGGCCTCTAATTTTCTCCAAATGAATGCCAGTTCTAGTGTATTTTATGAGTACCTTCATTGCTACTAGATCCTGAAATATAATAAAGTGACCTTAATACCAGATATCTCAAAATATTTACTGGACTCTCCAGGAAGTCATATCAGCTACAAATTGGAAGAACTCCAAGACTGTTGTTTGGTTACTCTTTTAAGATATTTATTTAAAAGAATTTTATCTGCATAAGCAAATCCATTTCATTTTTAATGATTTGAAATAGCCTTCTTTTGTGTAAGTGTTTTCTCATTTTGAACCTATTATTAGCCACTTTCTAAAGATGGATTAGTTTCTAGCAACTTCCCTGAACACCTGGGAGGAGTATGCCTTGGATCCTTGCCACTGCTACAGACACATTTCTCTTCTGTCCACCTAAATAATGGGTTCTTATCCAGAAGTCCCAAAGTGACATAAGGTGTTAAATGACTGTGGACCACCCTGTGTGAAATAATGTCTTCAATAATCACCATGGGGCACAGTATGCAAGTAAAACAGAAAAAAAAATTGTTTTGCTGAAGAAACTGTCATTTCAAATTAATATAATGTAAAATGACAGAGCACAGATGTTTTGATGTCTATTTTTTTATAATTAAACCTGTGAACATAACACTGGGTCCTGGTGTCCATGCTGTGGCAGCAACTTCAACTGAACAGGGACAGAATGCTTAGGTAGCATGTTCAGAATAAAAAGCACCTGTCACTCATCTTTGTGTAACTATGAAGAATCATTTAAGACTTGACTATGGATCCGCTTTACTACTACTATTAGGGATAGATAGCTTCACTTACACCTAAAATTAACATTGGGAGTTTTGTCTTTCTTTCTTATCCTACTCTAACTTCCATCACTTTTTACTGCTGCAAAACCACAACTAGATGAATGAAACGATAACTCGTTTCCATTATAAGGCTAGAGAAATAGTGTTTAGAATAGGATTATTTCTCTGTAGGTTAGTTAAGTCTGGATTGCTTTTAGAACAAATACATTAAAAGTTGCCCATCAGTGCCAATAGTCAATTTCTAGCTATTGAATTTCATCTTCTATAAGGAAAACCAGTTCTCCCATCTGTTCTTGAAACAGCACCATCACAGATCTTTCCTTTGTTCTCCACTTCTAGAATGGTAGATACCACCTGCCACCCCATATAAACTCTATGTCCCCTCTTGGAGTTCCTGGTTTCTCTTTCCTTGTAATCTGTATTAGTCCATTTTTGTCACTTATAGCAAAATACCTGGAACTGGGTAATTTATAAGAAAATGAAATTTATTGCTTAAAGTTTTGGAGGCTGGGAAGTCCACAGTCCAGTAAACACATCTGGTGAGGTGGCTCTACAGCAATGCAGGGGTATGACATGACAGAAAATAGTGGAGCACAGAGAGAGAAATTCTCAGGTGCTCTTCTTTTAAAGATCTCAGAACCGCGCCCCTGACCTCCATTATTAATCCATTCATTAGGGCACGGTCCTATAATCTAGTCATCTTTTCAAAGCCCCACTTTTCAATTACCTTAATAGGACTTCCCACCTCTTTACACTGTCACAGTGGGGACTAAGTTTTGGGGGAACATTCAAACCAAGGCATCATCTTTAATATAACTCCAATTCCCCAACTAGGTTTTGACTTTAGCTACTTTGGTTTTGGCTTGGTGACCATGACACCTTTCCTGGATACAACAAAAGGTGAGCAGTATCCTCTAGCCACCCTGAAGATGCACAGCACTCATATCCCCTCTTGTGGGGAGCATGATTGGTGCAGCACCCCAGCTGCTGTGCTTTCAATCCACCACTGAGTTCACACAGAGGCCACTCATCCCATGGGTTGATCTTAGGCAATGACTCGGTATGGCAAGGTCATTAAGACAGGCCCATTTCTAGAAGTTATAGGACATCTCTGATAAGCAATTTTGGCTTTAGGGATTGCGATCAAACTGGTGAAAACTGTTCAGAATTCTCCTTCGGTCTGAGAATCCATTTTTCTAACCTTCCTTCCTTCACTCTCTCCTTCCCAGAAGTCAGAACTTTATTGTCACCTGATAGCTCTCAATGCCTCTGCCAGCTCCTCCGGCTCACTCCCCTTTTTCCTTCACGGGTCTTTTCTCCAGTAAGTCTGTTTTTTAAAAATTAATTTTTATTTCTCAACTTTAGATGGCTCCTTTTTAATGACAAATCATACTTGTATACATTTATGGAGTACAATATGATGTTTTGAGAAGTGTATACAATGTGGCATGATTAAACAAGCTAATATATTCATCCCCTTACTTACCTATCGTTTATTTTTTTGTGTGCTGAGACACTTGAAATTTACACTTTGTTATTTTGTAATATAAAATACCTTATTATTGACTCTAGTCACCCTGCTGTGAAATAGATCTCAAAACCTATCATTCCTGTGTATCAAAACATGGTACCCTTTGATCACCAACTTCTCATTCCCTCCCTCCCCACCCTTCCCAGCCTCTGTTGACCATAGTTCTACTTTCGGTATAGAAACCGCCATACTATTTTGCATAATGATTGTACTAATTTACATTCCCACTAACAATGTATAAGAGTTCCCTTTTCTCCCCATTTTCTTCAGCACTTGTCTTTTATCTTTTTAATAAAAACCATTCTAACAGGTGTGAGGTGATATCTCATTGTGGTAATTTTTATTGCTTTTTTTATTTTATTAGTATTATTTTTTTACATTCTAGTATGTTGTTGTAGAGCAGTTGGGAGGGAGGGGGAAAGAAGAAAGGGGAAATAAATGGGATGGAAGAAGGAGGACGGAGGAGGGGTAGGATTGAAGCCTGTGGCACCCCACTCATTCCCACAGGGGAGACCAGGGGTCTTCCAGTAGTGGCTTGGTCATTGCTGGGCTGGGTGCAGATGTCAGGGAGGTGTGGCAAAAGCTCTCACCCTCCAGCATCTCAGCTTAGGAACCTGGGGCTCTCCTTGCTGCAGCTTGGTTGTCATCACTGGGCTGGTTGCTCGTGTATGGAGGGGGTGTGGCTGAGGCCCTCAGCACTGCACTGCCCAGCTCATGAGTGCCTGGGGTGCTTCCTGCAGCAGCTCAATGGTCATTATCAAGCTTGCTGCATGTGTCAGGGGCTCAGGAAAGCCCAGGGCACTTCCTGCAGTTGCTCAGTGGTCGCTGCTGGGCTGGTTGTGGGTGTTTGCAGCCATGGCCAACCCAAGGTCCCCCACCACCCCAGCTCAGGAGAGCCCAGGGCACTTCCTGCAGCTGCTCAGTGGTCATCACTGGAGTGGTTGCATATATCGTGGGGGTGTGGCCAAGGCCTTCATTTCTACCTTTGGGACTGGTTGTGGGTGGCAGGGGACATTGCTGAGGCCCCCAGCCCTCCCCACTTTCTGGTTTGGTAGCCCAGTGGACTTCTGGTCCTTCTAAGTGTTTAGGTATTCTTTGGTGAAATGAGACCTTTACTAGTTAATATCAAACTTTGTCTCTGGTTGTGTGTACTTTGTTTTTTCTTTCAGTTCTGTGTTCGATTGTTTGCTGTTCCCACCACTTAAACTCTGCACTGGAACTAATTTGTTGTCCTTTGCTTATTTCTAAAATGGGGGAACTTCCTGTGGGGACCAGTACTTGAACTGTGTGGTTTAGCTAAATTGCTGCTTTGCTGCTGATTCCCTAGGGAAGGTTTTTTCGTGCAGTTCAGGTTTTAATGGTTACTTTATAGGTACTTGCATGTCTAGTGAAATCTGTGCAGCTGGGTTGTGTAAAAACTCTTGTCTGGGCCTGAGTCTTCTCATTAAACTGTACCCCATGCAATTCTATATTCCTGATCTGCCTCCTCTGAGTGGTCCTGTGCAGATTGGGGTGCAGATCAGCTGTCCTTGCTGAGCCCCAGTGTTTTCCTGGTGGGCCCATCTCCCCCAGTGCCCTTGCTTCAAACACTTCCCATGGGACAGGCCATGTTCCGGTCCTTTGCAATGACTCACCAGCCTCTGAGTGGCTCCTTTTTTTCAGTTGTTGTGGCTCCCTGATCCTATGTGGGTCCATGAGAACCCTATTAGTGGTCTTGCTGGTTGGGGTCACCAAAGCCTTCTTCTCCCCTGCTGCCTCCTAGCAACTTCATCCGAAGGGCACAGCTGCAGCTTTTGCCAGCTCTTGCTCCATTAGCTAAACAGTTCCAGCCTGGAAGCAGCCAGGGTTCGAAATGGTCAGAGCAGTTTTCTCCTCTCATTGTGGCTTCTCCTGCCTTCGTGCACTCCATAGATCTCTCCTCCTCTTCCCCTGAGCTCTAGTGGCTCCAGTTTAGCTGTCATTGCTTTTTTATCATTGTAAAAAAAAATCAACAAATCAATTTGTGAGAGAGAGTGACACTGGGCACCATCTATTCCGCCATCTTGACTGGAAGTCTCCCTGCTTTTAAATTTTTCAAGGTTTTGGAAGCTGCTTTAATTTAAGAATTCCCAGTAATTCTCATTTGTGGATTCTGGGACAGCTGCATCTGGTGTGGACCTCAGGTTGCTTCTTCTCATGGCAGAAAGCAGCAGGCAGCTAGCAGGTACAAGCAGATCACATGGCAAGAGGAAGTAAGAGAGCACGGTTTTAATTCACATTTTCCTGATCACTAGTAATGCTGAGCATTTGTTATGTACCAATTGGCCATTTGTATGCCTTCTTTTGAGAAACATCTGTTCAGGTCCTTTGCCCAGTTTTTTTATGGGGTTATTTGTTTTCTTGTTATTGAGTTGTTTGAGTTGATATAGCTTGGATATTAACTCTTTATTAGGTGTATGGTTTGGAAATACTTTCTCCAATTCCACGGGTTGTCTCTTCACTTTGTTAATTGTTTCCTTTGTTGTTCAGAAGCTTTTTAGTTTGATGCCATCCCGTTTGTCTATTTTTGCTCTAGTTGCTCATGGTTTTGATGTCACATTCAAAAAATCCTTTCCCAGACCAATGTCATGGAGATTTTCCCCTATGTTTTTTTCTAGCAGTTTTACAGTTTCAGTCTTATATTTAAGTCTTTAATCCATTTTGAGTTGATTTTTGTATATTGCGTAAGATAAGGATCTAATTTCATTCTTCTGTAGGTGGGTATGCAGTTTTCCCAACACCACTTATTAAAGAGACTCTCTCCATTGTGTGTTCTTGGCACCTTTGTCAAAAATCAGTTAACTATAAATATACAGATTTATTTCTGAGTTTTTTATCCTGTTATATTCGTCCGTGTTCATTGGTCAACACATCCCCCATCACAGTCTTTTATGCTCCACCTGTTTGTTAAACCTACCCAATCTACTCTGGCTTTTCTTGTTTCATTTGTATAATAATAAAAAAGTTACTCTAAATGATTTAATTACCAGGAACAATACCATGCTTTCATATGGATACTGGAAAAGTAAGTAATAGGTTATTTTAAATAGTTTTTTCTCTTTACAATATTTTAATTTAATCAGTCATCTGGATAATCTTCATATATCAAAGAAATTTTTAAAACTTCTAAGCGTGATTCTATAACTATAGCACAAATACAAATATTTCTGTATTTTCCTTCTCAGATTCTATTGTATAGACAAAAAAAATCCAAACTCCAAAATTTTATTGTATATCCATTGTTTGCAGTTTTTTAAATCAACATTTGTTTAAAGGTTACAGTAATTGTCTAACTTTTCTTAGTGTTTTGTGGCTTTAAGAAATGGTACTATAAAATGCAATTAGATCTATTTGGTAGATTTCAGAAATTTTATAATTCACTTTTTATGGGAAAATATGTGCTCAATATGGAGATGGTTACATGTATATATTAATTAGATTTTTTGGTCTATTTGGGGTAATGAAAATATGAACTGCTTATAATTCTGGAAGAATAAATAGTCAGTGTAACTTGGTTTGTAAACATAAATGGGGAAGGCGATCAGCATGTCTAGAAGATTTAAAGATATTTCTTGGTAGAGACCTAAACAGCAGGACCATGGCAGACCTCAGCAGAAGCTGACCCTTAGAATGTTAGCTATATAGGCAAGGGAGAAGAGATGGAGAAATGTATATGGATAGTAGGGTAGTGGGGAATGTACTAATGTGCAGTTAGAGTTCTTGAATGGGCCCAGAAATCTCAGGATTAGAGAAAGGTCAGAGGACAGAAGGAGAGCCAGTGTATGGCATCTACTGGAGAAAGCTGGAAGGCAGCAACCTTTCTGTGAAGGCAGAGAGTAGCCCATTGTGTCTAACCATTGCAAGCAATCTGCACAGAACACTAATAAGATGTCAAAATTACCCCAGTGTTCTGTGTTCAGTAAGACAATTCAGGGGATTTAAATAATTACTTTTCTTCAAGTAATGTGAGAGATCAATTTTTCAAGAGAGGCTTTCCTCATTTAAGTTTAGACTTCTTTATATTCACATATTTAGTGTCCAATCCCTTTCTAATAAAAGACTCAGTGCCCAATGAGTGTTTTTTTTTTAACAAATAAATGTTCATTGTATTAAATACCAATTTTTTTATCATCCACTTTCACTCAAAAATGATCAGCATTGTGTATATCAGATCAAATGTTATGTTGAAAATCAGGTAGTCAGGGTTTTACTTCTAAAATAAATGTATATTTAAAAAATTGCAGTGATGGATTGCTAATTAGCCTGATGTGATCATCACACAATTTATACGTGTATTGATATATTACTCTGTACCCCATAAATATGTATAATTATTACATGTTAATTAAATAATAATTTTTAAATGGATAAGAATAGACAATTCCTAGAAGAGATAATAATAAGTAATCACATGAAAAGATCCCTCACTCTAATCATTAACATGGGAAATATAAATAAGTATATAAAAATATATTTGAGATATTTATCACCTTTCAGATTAGCAAAAGTGAAAAAGAATCAATAAGCACAGTGGTTAGAAAGCTATGGAAGTAGGCCATTTTACACATTTCTAAAGTCACACGACCTCTTTGAAGAGTAATTTGGTAGTAACAAAATTTCAAATATACTTTTCTTTAAATATAGAGCAATTCTTAAATTAAAAATATACATGACTCAAATTGCCATTGATACTAATTAAATAAATAATTTATATTTCAGCCATAAAATGGAATACAATGCAACCTATTAAAAAATTAGGGAGATATTCATACACTGATGTAGAACGTATCATATGTTATACATTAGTACATAAATATCTTCTTAATTTAAAAAATGTGTGTATAAGCACGTTTAGTTTTTCAAAAGATTCTGAAAATCATTATTTATAACATGATCTTATTTTGTTTTAAATGATAACATGCATACTTGTATGCTAATAAAAATAAGTTGAGAAAGATATGATTCACATTATTAACAGTGATTTACTTTAAGCTGGGGGATTATTGGAGATTTTCATCTTGTATTTTATAAGATTCTGGATTATTGGAATGTTTTGAATGTTTCTGTAATAAGCATTTTATTTTCATAATCAGAAAAGTAAAATATTATTTCTAAATTTATTTTAATTAGTAATATACTTTTATAATTATAATATAATTCTTATATACCTTTATAATTTTATAATACTTTCACAATTATACTTATTATATCATTGTATTTGTTATTTGTAGTTCTGGCACCATTCTGTGAGCTAATTCTCTTATTTCTGTTTTAGCAATTTTTGCTCTGTCATTAAACAGAAAATGCAACTTAATATTTAAAACTCATAACAAATGGTGACTCACACAATCCCATCATGTTATTCCTGGCTGATAGATATCTATATATTGTTAATATAATGTGTGTGTGTGAACAATTTGTTTTAATAAAAGACAGGTGGTTTCACACGGACACAAAAACGTTTGAAAACTTGCTGCATGCTTTTATGTTCCTTGTAAGTAATGCCTTATGAGGAAATAAAAATTTATTACCAGTCTGTCTAAAGTTCAGCCAGTCAATGAGCATAGATTTATAGAGTCAACAGATCTATTGAACTAGGCATTCCTTAGGTTCAGTTTTTAATCTTTGCTTCCCTTTTAATGATTAACACAATTTCATTACCACCTATGTTTCCGGTTTACAGAGGGATGCCTCAGAAGATTTCGAGGGTCCTGTTGACAGTCAGCCAATCTGAAGTCTGAGATAAATGATCCATTGTGTTTCATTGAACAGTTCTAATGCAGGAACTGACAGGCTGTGAGAGTTGCTGAACTATGAGATCGTTTCACAGAGAAAGTACTATACTCATTGTGTGTCTTCTCTTTCCCTCTACAAAAGTGATGATTCATACATGATTGAAGGAACGTCATGTCAACACTATGGCTAGAATTCTGAAAATCTCAAACAGCTTATATTTTTCCATAGACTAATAACTCTCTTTTAAATTTCAGAGTGTGGGGGAGGAATGGGTATGTTGCCCGCTCCTTTAATGAGTGATCTTGAACAGAACAGCTCTGAACTTCCCATACCAGATGGAGCAGCAGCAATATACTGAAGTTATTGCAAAGAAGGAAGATGAATATTGTAAAATCATTCCAAAGTGGAGTGACATTGAAAAAATCCATTGGGAATGAGCAAAAAAATTTACAGAAGAAAGTGAAACCAGGATATTGACAAGTTGTTTTTATTCCTTAGATGAAAAGAAAGGCAGATATACAAAGATAAAAGGAAGTGTGGGTTAACATACAAACTATGTCCTTTGGATAATTATAAAACCTAGACAGAAAGTGCATACATTTGCAAATCTCTGTGTTGAAACTGGATTTATACTATATACCATAATAATGCAAAAATATACTGAGTTTCTCTTCACAAAAGATAAAACAGTTTATTAATGGCATTAGCAAGGAGAGTGGCTTGCTGTGCATACTATGATGAAGAAAACATGTCTGCCTTACTTATATTCAAATTCTTTTTAAAGAATAATATAATTTTTTATCACTTGCCAATAAGGTATTCTTAAACAATTGTCTGTACTCATACTGTATCATAAGAGATGATAATAAACACTGGTCTTTAGTATCAGTTAAGGTAGCTGGAAGTACCTTGAGAAAATGATAAACATTAAAATATAACAAAAGAGAGAAACTTGTAAGGGTAATTGCCAAAACTCTCATCAGCGTGACCACTAAATATTACATATAATGAGGGAATAATGAATTAAATAAATATGACTTCTGTCCTCATTGAATGATACATAATTCCAGGATGGGAGAATTGTTTGGACTGATAAGGTTAAAAAACCCTTTTCTTCACTTTTCCTTTTGTAGTTGAAAGCCTTTCATTAGGTCTTCTGAGAATATTGTGCTTCTGTTCAATTATGACATAGATATGGTATAATTTAGAATTATGACTTGTTTTTAATTTTGACAAATTTCCTCATTAAATAAGCACCCTACATCAACATAAGAACAAATCTAATTATTCCATTTTTGAGACCATTATCTTCATTTATTAACATACCTATATAATCAAGAGATTAAGGTCTAATACTAGGCTGACCAAGTTTGACTGGGACCAAGGGGGCTCCTGGGACATAGATTTTAAGTACTAAAACTTGGGAAAATCTGGCAAACTGGATCAAATTGTTCAGCCTAATATGTAGAAAGGTAAGAATTAGAAAGAATAATTCTGAAAGGTAAATGTAGCAGATAAACCAGTTATTTCCATCTGAAGAAACATTTGGTTTATGAGCAATTGTAGAAGAAAGTCTGGTATTAACTAAGGAACAATGGGATACCAGTGTCTTGTACCTAGAGAAAAATTAGGAGCTTGAATTCAATCCCCTATTGGCCAGAGTTTTGATTCACTCTTCACAGTGTGATTCTCATTCAATTCTTTCATGTAGTTCATTAGAACAGTAGTGGATGTACAGTAAGAATCAGAATAAAGCTCGGTCTTCTAATGCTCCTCTTGAATGTTTTTAGTAAAACCATAAGTTATTTAAAAGAAGCATAAGTTCTGTACTCTACAACTCATGGTATTCTGTGCAGTGTTGTACAAAGACAATCATCATTAAATCTTCACTTGCTAAATACGTGTTTTATGTCAGGCACTGTGCTAAACACTTCGAGTGTGTTAGATAATTTAATCCTTACAACAGTCTTTTGAGGTAGGCAGTGACATGCTGAAGCCAGCCCTTCCCCACTTTAAAGAACTGATAGGTACATCTTTTCTCCACTGCTTTTATGGGGTGTCATTTTGGCAACTTAAAATTGGTTATGGTAGGAGCAGTTATATTATATAAATTGGAAAAATGCTGCAAATCAGGTATTGTTTGTTTTGAAGAGCTGGTTTACTGGCACACTGGAAGTAGATACCTTTATCTCCATTTTTCAGATGAGCTATCTGAGGCTCCAAAAAAGCTAAGGAAAGTGCTCAAGTTTACACAGCTGATAATGCAGCTGTGTAATTCTAATGCCTATGTGTTTTATAACCACAGTACTTTGCTTTTCCCATAAGCTACTAAAATTCATTTTGTTGCAAAAGTTCTATCTACACTGTACTACAATGAAATTACATTACCATTCATGTCCCTTACTATTTTTGGACATTTTAAAATTAGTTCCTCCAACTTCACTTTAAAATAATTACTTGCTTGTATTTTACTACTTTGTACCAAAATGAATTTAGATCACCTTAAAATATAAAAATAAAGTGACAGGATCCCATGTAAGTAAATTTTACTTTTATTTCTTTGTAAAATTCTCCCTAGGTAATGAAAAAATAGGAAGTGCATTTATAGACTAATATATTCCATGCTACTGGGTTTGCAGTGTATTAAATTGAGAATATAACAAATATGAAGTAATAACCTGATTACTCTGATCTAAATAAAATGCTGTTGGAAGAAGACAGTACACTTTCTAGTCTAAATGAAAGATTTTGGATCTTCTACCTGATTTGCTCATATCCCTTATTATTTTAAATAAAACTATACTCTTATTGTCTCATAATTTCGTTGAGCTCTTTTTTACCGTGTATATTTCTCTGTAGAGCTTTCCTATTTTTTCAATTAATTAAAAGCTTATTTTTCTTTAAATCATAAGAAATGCTTTAGTCTTTTTGTGCTAATTCAAAAATCTTGTTCCTTGACATTTATTTCCATTGATTTTTTTTTCTTAAGAATGGACGCCATTATTTTTCTATATTTTTTCTCATTTCAAATAATCTGTCTTCTAGATATTATGAATATAATGTTATAAAGATTCTGAATTCTATTATATTCCCCTGAAGAGTGTTGATTTTTGTCTTTTAGTCATCAGCTAACTGGGTTGAAATCAAATTCCAAACTCTCTTTTGGATGGCAGCTCAAATCTGTTCAATACCTTAGTTCTTGGCTGGGATGCTTGAAATCTACTGCTCAGAAAGCATAGTTCAGGAGTCAGCCAGAGATTTGGGCATAGTTTACACACAGAATCTAGAGCTCCCTATCTGTCACTTCAACTTTTCTGGGATTTTTCTCTCATTTTCAAGTAGTTGTGATTGCACAAAATGAGAAAGGTTGTAGGATTTTATCAGAGACTTAACCACAACATATGACACAGCTAGAAACCAACAGGCTAGAAACTGCAAAACTAAGAAATCATTCCTGTGCCTTCTTTCTATCCCAGTGCTGACTTTTCTCCTGGACCTGTTTGGTTTTCGTCACCCTCTAGTGCCTTTGATAGTTTTTGTTCTGCCTTTTTTTTTTTTTCTTATCTAGGGACAAATTTCTGTAACTTTAACCTTGTATTATTTGTAACAGTTCTATGACACATTAACATTATTTATGAGTAAAAGAAATACAATTCAGCCTTTCTTAAATAAAACAGGAAGGTGAATGACTCACAATACTGAAATACTCAAGAATAGCTGGCTCATGATTCTCAAACAGTATCACCAGGAATTTGTTTTTATATATATATTACATCTTGGTTCTGATTCTTCATCATAGACATTTTTTCTGAAAGTCCTTCTCCCTATATGGTTCTCAAATCTCCAGGCCTGTATGCTACCAGATTACAGACATTAGCAGATAAAGAAGACCTACCACTCAATCATTCTAAAAACAATTTCAGAACCAATTTCTAGTTTTTTGTTTTTGGCTAGTTGACCCACCCCCAAATTAATCCATATGACTATAATTGACCAAAGGTAGATCTATTGTTTGACCCCTGGACCTGGGCTGTGGGTTCAACCCCATTGGAGCCACACAGCCCAAGCATAAGGAAGAATGGCCTCCTAAAGGAAAGTCAAGGTGACAACAGGATCTCTATGTTGGCACATCATGAAAATAAAACTATGTCAGCTTGAGAGAGATGAAATGACCAATAACAGATGGTGGCAAAAGTGGGATCTTGTTTATTGCCAGCTTTCTAATTAGTCATCTTAAGAGCCGCATCCAAGGCCTCCTTGAGCACATTTCCGTTCTCTGACACTTTTTGTTAAAGTTCTCATCTCCCTTCCCTTCACCAACAGGATTTAGTTCTGTTTCATTTTATAAACATAATCACATTATTTTCCTTATGCTGATCCCAAACAGCTAAGGACATATATCCAATAAAAACATTTCCCCTTTCAAGAGACGGAATAGGCACAACACCCTTGCTGACAACAATGAAAATAAACTAAGGAAACAAAACAGAACTGAGCATCCAGGGGAAAAAATCAGTAAATAAAAATTGCTTATAAACAAGAGTAGTTAAAAAAAAATAGTTCTTTTAGATTACAAGGTAAGTTTTGTTCCTTATGTAATTCATACAAATATGTATAGAATATATATAATTTTACCAGCTTGGAATAAAAATAAACTCACATTTATTTTAATGTGTGCATCATAATGGCTCTCGGGTTCTGCTACCTAGTTGTAAGGGAGTCTATTGTTTCACTCATGTTAAACTCTCCTTGGTATTGTGCATTCATAAAGCATCGTTGCAGTTTTTGTTTTCTAAACATTCAGAGAATTTACTTCTAATGCTATTATTGCTTCTTTTCTCTCTACTAATCATCTCTAAAGAGAGAGAAACTTATTGTTTTTACTGATGTTTAAAAATGTGTGTGTGTGTGTTTTTTTATATATAGGAGAACACCACTTCACATCTGCAGGTTGTCCTCCAGCAGCCTGTTCAGCCCCTTAGCCTTCTAATTCAACTCTTTTGTGTATGTCATAGTCCATAATATGCAGAGGCTTACTGTAGGAAGCAGAAATGCTGGCTTCTTATTTTTCTACTGTAAGAGGCTGTTTATTAAACAGACAATTCTCTTAAGATTTTACACTAGAGAAACTAGGTATAGTTTTTTCACTTCCACATGCTTCCTCTGTAAATAAAGGCAGAATACCAAAGCAAGAATTGGGAATTGCAATCTGTTTTCTCATTCGTATGCCTTCTGGTAGACATGATTTCTGCTCCCTTCATAAACAAGATCATCACCCCACAAGAACTGATGGTGTCCATACCCCAAAATATTGACTGGTCTTTACCATTTCTCAAATTATGGAGGAAAAAATAAAAAATAAAAACCTAGATTCTGATTGTGGAAGACTATTAAGCCACAGTTTAAACTCATTTTCAGGGCCGGCCCGGTGGCGCACTGGATAGTGCGCCGCTTGGGAAGCGTGGCGGCGCTCCCGTCCGAGGGTTCGGATCCCACATACAGACCACATACAGACCACATACAGACCGGCTCCCGCTCACTGGCTGAGCGAGGCGCGGGAGCAACACCGAGGCTTGCGATCCCGTTGCCGGTCCCCGGTCCGGTACGGGGGCAACACTGAGGGTTGCGATCCGTTGCCGGACACGGAAAAAAGACAAAAAAAGACAAAAATAAATAAATAAAAAAAATAAACTCATTTTCAAAAGATTGGCTATTTTAACCATTCACAGAAAGAAATAAAGTACAGAGAATATTTTCTCCATTGTATATTTATCATTATATGAGAATTAGCAGAACTCTGCCTAATGCCACATATGACAATTGTGTATGTCTGTGAATTTATGTCTCATATAGATATATATTTATTCGATATATGTCAAATTGCTTTGTACTTAGTGACATTTACAAAGTCTTTCATCAGCAATTTATTTATCTGTCCTGGAAGTAGTGTTAATTGCTCTGTTATACTAATGGTTTAGATAATACCCAGCCTTCAAACGAGCTTCATTTAAAATTGGCAGTGTTAACTTACACCTGCAAAAATTTTAGTATTTTTCGATTAGCTTGAGAGTATAGAAGACTGTTTCTCATCACCTGGCATATGTCTAAGGAATGATATTTTTGTTTGCTTTAATTATTATGCAAAGCCAGAGGGCATACTTCTGTATTAAAAGAAATTTGCAAGAAACTTTGGGGAAAAATTATGGTTTTCACAAAGTAACCACATGCTGGACAGGATGTTTATTTAAAACATTTGTTTAAATACATATGAGGCACAGTGAATAGGATTATGGAGTGATCCTGCTTTTAAATTCATCATTCAATTATTTACAAAGCAATGCCAACTTGAAAAATACAATTTTTTATCTTTATTAAGATACTTTATATTTTCTTATTTTCTATAATATAAATAGACAACATTCAGTTATTTATGGTAATCTCATCTTCACATTTAGTTTGTTTAAATGGCATAGATTAAGTAATTCAGAAATGTTTGGGGGTAATCTAATACTAGCATTCAAAGTGTGATAATTAAAGTATTAACTAGCAGCAATCTCCTTTGATCCAAGATAATGCAATATTAAATTATGTGAAGGCTTTGAAACTATACAATCACTTACCATGTGACATTGTTTTCTCCCATCTCAGCAACAAAGTCATCTTAAAACTCCCCACCAGAACATAAGCTCTATGAGGGCAGGGGCTGTGCCCACCCTGTTCATGTCTATATCCAGAATACTATGAACATTAGCTGGTTTGATACTTATCTGTTTAATAAGTGAGTGAGTTAAAAAAAATCCAAATATTTTTTCTAAAATTTTCAGTGTATCTGTGTGTGTGCATGAGAGAGAGACAAGGAGAGATACTGAGTCTCCACTTGTAGCATTATACACTGAAACTCCACTTCTAACATTAAAAGCTATTTTGGTCTCAGATGTTCTGAGAAGTGTCAGTATTTTGTGAGAGTTTTTGAGTTAATAATCTGGAATGATAAAATAAGTAGTTTGTTCTTCGAACAGTTGCATCTTCCTAGAGTTCTCAACAACATAGTGTTTACTGAACATCTGCTGTTTGCCTGCAGGGACTCTGGGAGGGACTTGGGATATAATCAGGGCAAGCTTACATGTGTATCTCATTATTTTCATAGTATGATAAATAAATGTTGTCTTAAACTGACTGCTTCAGCAAGTAGTAATGTTTTGAAGGCATTTCCTGAGGAGTCAAAAATAGAAAAAACCTAGTGAGAACCATCACCATTAAATTCAGTTTTTTCCATTACAATAGTTTAGTTTTCTTTTCCATGTCCCTGAATAATTAACAAAATAATAAGTGATATAGAAGAAATGTTGGCATCTTGATCTCATCTTCACCTTTCGTCTTAATCACCAGTCATTCGATACGACCGTGGAGGTAAACCTAGATACAGATAAAGCACCTCCTTTCTGTACATAAACGTAATCAATGCAGTGAATAAAATGAGTGCACTTAGGAGAAGAAAGCAAGATAGACTGACCCTTTATTAGGAAGATGGTTGCAAGAGAGCAGAAACTGCTAAAAATCAACATACTTTTTTTTTTTTTTCTTTTTTTTCTTTTTTTTTTCATGACCGGCAATGGATCGCAACCCTCAGTGTTGCGCCCGTACCGGACCGGAACCGGCAATGGGATCGCAACCCTCGGTGTTGCCCCCGCACCTCGCTCAGCCAGTGAGCGGCCGGTCTGTATGTGGGATCCAAACCCTTGGCGGGAGCGCCAGTGCGCTCCCAAGCGGCGCACTGTAGCAGTGCGCCACCGGGCCGGCCCCAAAATCAACATACTTTTGTTTTTCAATCAAGTTGCCTAGGTAAGTAAGGGTTCAAACTCAGAAGAACTTCTGTTGATGTTGGTCTGAACAGAGAAAAAAGATGCACAGATCATAAATTAATGCCTGGAAACAGCCTGGAAACTTTTGCCAGCAACAGCTAATTTGCAACAATGGGGGCTTCGTAAAAATGGCAGTGTCAGCCGGCATGAGGAGGTAAGCAGGGCTGTTTGAGAGGAAGGAGAGCAAGGTGCCTGCCAATTGATGTTGGCAGGGGATTGTCAACTCACTGAGTACCAGGACCATCAGCATATTTAATGTCATGAGCACAGACATTGTCTTTAAAAACATAAGCCATGAGAGGGCAATGTGGTTGCAGACTGCAGAGAATGGTATCTCAGGCAGGTAGATGACACAGGTACTTAGAAAAGTGGTTGCAACTGGGGAGCTGGATACAAGGTGGAAAAGGTAGAAGGCCAGAAGTAAATTCACAAGAAATGTGAGTATGGCTTTTTAAGAATATTTTTCTAATTACACAAGTAACAAAGGCAAATTAGATGAGGAAATACAGAAAATCACAAGGGGAATAAAAGTAACTTATCATCATCATCCCAAGTAATACGGTTAAACCTGTATTATAAGATTTTTCTAGAATTTTTGGATTAAGAATTTAAAATAACATAAAAAAAAAGTATCAAGAGTTAGGTTGGTATAATTTATTATAATGAAAATAATCTTAGCTTCTCTTAAACAACAAAAAACTAATTTGTAAATTAGGGCAATTGCAGCAAACTAGCAAAAAAGTTATGAAGACCTTCTATTAACTTATTTTACTTAACAGCAGATATCTTGAGAATAGTTACCAATGTGTATACACTGACAGAAAATAAGGAGATTATAAACTAGTTCAATCCTAATTATATTACATTAAATTCCTTTGTTTCAAAACAGTTGTGAACAGGTGTGATATGTCACAAGAAAATCTTTCAGTTGTTCATTAAAGTCTTACTGAGTCTTACGCAAGTCATACTTTTTGTTTGGTATTAGAAATCCAAGTATTAACATAATCAGATATAATGGAATAAAATGTTAATGCAGGAACTGATGAGTTTTCCTACTTTGGGCTTCATGGAACTTCTCCACCTGTGTCCACCTCATCTCTCAGTCAAGGCGCTGAAGTAATAATCTTTCCTAGAAAATTGTGCTTGTGGAGCCAGTGACTTCCACCCATTATCCAATCCTTCCTTTCCTAAACTCAGAATAGGTAATGATACTCTCTCTAAGGAGGAATGAAGAGAGGTTAGAGAAAACATAACAAAAGTAGACTCTGGGGCGTTGCAGAGAGAGTGGGACTGTGCAGTATAGCAGGTGTAACTGAATGAGATGCTGAGAGGTGGGGATGGAAAGCCAACTTTCCACATACTCTGGGTGTAAGAATGCCATGGAGGAAAAAACAAACAAAACAAATTTTCCAGAATCTACAACGAAGTTTCAGAGTTTAGTTGAGAGAATGAAACACTTAAGTGGTCTGAGGATATGATGAGGGTGAACTACAGAACAGCATGGATTTTGAAGCCTGGGAACTGCCATTCAGACCAGACTAAAAAATTATGTTCGATTTTTCAGAACAGTAGACTCCATGGCTCTGGAAAGAGAGAGGATAGCCTCAGACCTAGTCACCCTACACCATAACTGATTCCACGATGGTGCCTAAACTCCCTTGATCTTATTAGAATGAACTATATTAAGTTTTTCTGTCATCCAGTAGAATGAGACTTGAGATTTGTAAAATATCCAGTTACAAAATAGAAAACAGTTACTTCATTTGCACCTTTAAATATCCAAACTCAACAAACCTGTGTAGCTATTTCTAGCATATTTTAGACAGTTATGCACATTCTTAATTAACCTCACAATAACTAACTCTATTGTAGGTTTTATTGACCTCCATTTTTCATTCATTTGCCATAAAAGATGTATTAGGTGTTATTCGGTCCTGTCTGCGCTAGGTTCTGGATATACCCTGTTGTATCACATACCTCTTGTGCCTCATCTAAAGTCTGCTGGGCCCTAATTAACTCCAACCATTTTTATGGCAATCATGTTTGAGATGGTGCAACCTGACAAGCACTTCCACCTCAGGAACCTGTGATGCCTCTCACTCATGCACGTTCAACCTGGAAATGTGAGTAAGCTATCTTTATCTCCTGGGGTGACCCTTGATCACTGGGGCTTGGGAGCTAGCAGATAAATGTTGCACATTTTGCTTCCTTGAATTGACAATTCTGAAGGAGGTGGTTTGTGGCTTCTTAGAATCTCTTGGCATGGCTGGGCCTCAATTGTCCACAGCAGTTATCAGCTCAGCAATGAACCTCAGCGTGGGCTTTCCCATCTTCTCTCTGTCACTCATTCCAGTTCCTTAGCCTGTTCCTTGCCATTATTTCCCAAACTACCCATATACAAATACATGTATGAAGATGTCTGTATTTGGGGAGTAGAGAGCAATGACACTTAATTAACAAAACAAATATATCTCATTATTTTATTCCATTTGGGCTGCTATAACAAAATACCATAAACAGGGTGAATAACAAATTTATTCCTTACAGTTCTGAAGGATGGGAAGTACAAGATCAACGTGCTGGCTGATTTGGTGTCTGGTGAGTGCCAGTATTCCCACTGTAACCTCACATGGTGGAAAGGATGAGGGTCTCTCTGGGGCCCCTTTTATAAGGGCACTAATTTCATTCGTGAAGGCTTCATCTCCATGTTCTGATCACATCCCCAAAACTCCACCTCCTAATATCATCATTTCAGGGGTTAGGATTTCAACATATGAATTGTGGGAAGACAAACATTCAGACCATAGCACTTATGGAACTAATGGTTTGTGGGGGAAACTTTTTTAAAAACCTTTATATTAGGAAAGTTTAGTCACTTTTTTGTGACTAGATAACTAATGAGAGGGGCAGCTAAAATTAGAACCAGGACTGCACATTCTTAAAATATGTTCTTTCCACTGAAAAATGGTAATCAACAATTTATGGTACTAAAGTCTATGCTGTAGTATTAAGAACCATAGTGATGACATAAACACTTCCCCATTAAATACAAATTGTTTTCTTCATAATAGGCAATGATATTAAGGAAATGAGAGAAACAGAGCATAATATGAAATGATTCAGGTTGAGATGTTTAGTAACAGGTTCAAAGAAATAAAGTTCAGGTCAACAGCCACAAGAAGAGAGTATGAGAAAGTGAAAACAAAAATAAATTCTGTTTAATTAGGAGAAGAGATGAAGTTGATCAGAAATAGATGAAAGAATTCAAATAAACCATTTGAACTCACAAATCCAGATAAGTTAATTTCTTCCCATCAAAATACTCAAAATAAAGATTTCAGGAAAGAAATGAACTTAAAATTGCAAAATTAGTCTGAATTTCTACTCCAATTTCATGACCATGGCTGTCGGTTGTGTTGCTTCAGCTACATGGCTGCAGACATTAAGTTATCTACAGAAAAAATGTTTTTCAAAATTAATATAGGTGGTCTTTAGTTATACATATTTGAATTTCAACCTAATTAACACTATGTGATGATATTCTTAAATGTAGGCACTATTTCTCATGTTATTTTCTTCTACTCAAGGGTTCATTTTAAGCAGTATTATCATATTTACAGAAAAATGTGCAATTAGTTATTAATGCTTTGTTGCAAGAAATTTAAAGGGTCTTAAACAATGTTTTAGAGTCCTCTTAAATGCCCTGAGATTACAATTGAAAGTCTTATGTATATCTTCAGGCAGTTGCTGGATGTGCAAAAGTGTTCCTACCTGTTTTCAACCACAGCATCCCTCCTTTAGTATGTTGCATTGACTTCCTGGTAAGATACCATTCGTATAAACTTATTTTGCTAAATTAACTGAGAAATAGAAAAATTAAAGTGATGATACCAATTGAAGGAAACGTAAATCATTTGACTTTAAAATAATTAGGAAAAATTGTAAAACTATATCTGCCAAAAATTTTAAATCTTTAGTTTTATTTGCAAATTAGCTGTACTTAAGGAGGCTGATTATGTGTTCAGTGTTGAAAAAATAAACACAATCAAGTATCAAACATGATATTCTAGGTATATATGGTTGAATATTCTATCTACAAGATATATTAAAATTAGGGACATTTCATTGTTTTCATCACTGGGATTTTGACAAATTTTTTTTCAATATTATTTATTATTTATTATATTTTTTATTTATAATTTAATATTATTAACTTTGTGTTAAGCACTTTCTGAGAAATAAGACCATAGAGAGAACAAAAAGCCCTCTTGGAACATATTTTCTAGTGGAGAAAAGGAGACAAGATTAAGAAACTAAATTAAATAAGCAAATATTTCATGTTTAATAAATAAGCAGACATCTGACACAAAACTGGAGGAAAGAATCTGTTTTCTTGTCTTTTCTAGATTATGCAGGCCACCTGAATTCCTTGACTCATGACATCCTCCTCATATCATTCCAACTTTCTTTAATCATCACACCTTCTCCTCTTCTGTATTCAAATATCCCTCTGCCTGTCTATTATAAGAACACATGTGATTGCTTTTAGGGTCCTGCACACACAGATAATCCAGTATAATCTCTTTATCTCCAGATTCTTAATTTAATCATATCTGCAAAGTCCCTTTTGCTATCTAAAGTAACATTTAAGGTTTCCAAAGATTAGGTCCTGGATATCTTTAGGACCCATTATTCAGCCTACCACTGGTAGTGATTAATGCAATAGAAAAAAAAAATTATGTAGGATAAGAGAGACTGAGAGTACCCTTGGAGAGCAATTTTCAAATAGTGTCATCAGTGCAA
This sequence comes from Galeopterus variegatus, assembly GCF_000696425.1. NCBI lineage: Eukaryota > Metazoa > Chordata > Mammalia > Dermoptera > Cynocephalidae > Galeopterus > Galeopterus variegatus. Next base: position 31,544 of record NW_007733633.1, on the reverse strand, counting down.
GTCCCATTGAGTAAATAACAACTTGCCAAAGACTTAACATAGGTAGGGAGTTGTCTATGTGAGTATCCAAGACAGAGCACTACTCTGAGCAGAGGCAACAGTCATTTAGAGGACATATTGGGGTGTGTCAGTGTGGCTAGAGTTGAATCAGAGAAGGGAAGAGAAGTGCAAGGTAAATCAGAGGGAAACTGGAGTTATGTGGCACCTGACAAGGAACTGGCTATTACTCAAAGTGAATGGGGAACTATTTCAGGTTTGGGGGGGGGGCAGTGAAATGATATAACTCACAGCAGAATCACTCAGGCTACTGTGTTGGCAGTACATAAAATAAAGCAAGAGAGAAAAAAGAGAGGCTTGTTTGAGAGATATTGCAGAAATCTGAGAAGAGATCATAGCTGGAACCAGAGTGATAAAAGTAAAGGTGGCAAGAAATATTTGAATTCTGGACTTGTTTTGAAGATAGTGTCAGCATGATTTGCTGACAGATTGGATGTACCATAAGAGAGAAATTGAAGAGAAAAGATGACTTCAAAGTTTTGTACTGAGCATTAGAAGAAGAAAACTGTAGGAGGATAAATCTAGGAGTAAGGTCAGAAATTCGCTTTTGGATGTGCTAGTTTGGAATTTCTAACAGGCAATCAAGTAGAAATGTAGAGCAATCACTGCTTGAGCAGGCTGTAGGGGAAGCAGTGTTTTCAGAGGAGAGCCATGATCTCAGAAGGTTTCAGAGAAGTAGTGGAGGATTTAAGGAATTGTGCTAATAATAGGCCAGGAATTCCAAAGGACATGGTTGGTGCATTTGACAATTTGGGGAAGGGTTGATGAAGGGGAAAGAATAGAGAATATGCTGACCCTATGTACCATAAAGTTCAGGAGATGAAGTTCTAACTGAAAGTCACTCTCGTCTCCTTATAGGGAAGAAGTCAACTTACTCAAAGGATGTATGATGGGGTTTAGGTCAGGTAATCATTCTTGGATACTTTTAGGAATGAAGAGGGCACTAGTCATAATTCCTGGGATAACAAGTTTAAATGGAGAGTATCCCAGGCAAACTGGGACCCATGTTCATCCCATGTTAAGTGTATCTGGGAAAGTCAGGTGTTACTCTGAATGTATTTCCCCTTCTGGGCCCCCACTGATGGGGGCAAATGGTATTAGGAGGAACGGTTTCAGTCCCAGAATATAAGTTGCACTCAATCTCTGCTGAGGGTGGAGCAAATTTATTGGAAGGTTTCTTTTGATCTGTACTACTTAAATTGAGGAAGCTCCAGTGCATGATGCTGAGAGTTGATCTCTGTCTGGCAGGATTGCTTGGAGAAAACATAACTCTCTCTTGAAAATGATTGATGAAGTTGAGGACATCTGGGGAATCAGTGTGTAGTCTTGTGAGCTAGGGTTTTCTCTGGACACCTGTAAATATATAGTAGAAGACCTCAGGGAAGCACAGTGTTAGCTCTAGAGAGTAGGTTCCCAGGCAATCAATTTTCTCAGGGAATATTTGTCTATCTTTAGAGTCTTGCATATTAGCACACACTATTTTTTATGATGTACTTCATCCTAACCTGTTACTCAAAGCATATGCTAAGTTCTAAATTTCAATGACTACATATTTCTAGACATTCTATTAGATACTTTTCCAAGTATTTTTGTTATTTTTTTCATACCAGACTTTATTTTTATTATATTTGTATTTCTTCTTCCATATGTTTGATCATTTTTAAACATAAATAGTTAATAGTCCCTTTCAGGTGGTTCTATCATCTCAAGTTACTAGGGTGAGTACCAATCCTTCTGTTTCTTTTTTCTGCCACTCACTTTCTTTAGAATGGATTAATCCTTTTTCCTTTTCTTTTTTTAATTTTTAAATTTCGGTTCATTAGCAGCTGGTTTTTGTGTGTATGTGTGTTTGGGGCATGAAGGAGCATGTTGGACCTAAGAAAGATTAGTTGCTTCCTTTTGTTTTCCTGTGGGATTCACATGTGACCTCAGAGGGGGAATTGGCCTTGAGTAGTAGTTTACCTTTGTTTCTTCTGGGTATCTCAGAGGGTCTCCCTGGGTTTGGCTCCATCTTCTTGGTAATGTTACTTTTAAGGCTAGGAATTACCTTAAGATATTCTAAATTCCGAAACTACAATACCTTGTTGTTCAAGCTTCTGTTTTCAGTTGCTTACATCTTCAGCCTTGAGTGGAGAAGTCACGCTTCTCTGCCACTGCCCTGAACCAAGGGGAAGTTGTTCTGTGGTTCTTTATTCACTACTCAGTATGTTGTACTTCTTGCAGTGCCCTGGATCCATGTGAGGATTTCAATTCCAGTTTCTCACCTTTCCAGACCCATGACCAGGTCCACAGCCCTTGGGCAGGCACCAAAGCTCTAGGCTCTACCTGTGAGGGACAAAGTCTGGACCTGCCTCCCCATGGGTTCCTGCACTGCCTTCTCTGCCTATGACTTTATTCCTCATTTTAGGCACTGGGGAGTTCTTTCATTTTTCCATACAGCTACATACTTAAGTATTTTGTAATATTTGGAACCATATATATTTTTACTGAGAATGTGTCTACCAACTTAATGGAATTGGAATTTCCCTCCACTTCATTTTTCATTTTTCATTTTATTTCTCTTTTTGCATGTGGATGGCAAAGAATTATTTATTTAAACATATTCGATGCAATGAAACCCTGCCTTTTATACTAAATGATTTTTTTAACCTATTTTTGTTTCCTTAGATTTTATTAAGATTGTTTCAATGATTTCCAAAGCCTTGGAGAGTAATCCTGTACGCAAGTGTTTTCAAGATAATATTTTTTTTTTTGTCTTTTTGTCTTTTATCGTGTCCAGCAATGGATCACAACCCTCAGTGTCGCGCCCGTACTGGACTGGGACCGGCAACGGGATCGCAACCCCTGGCATTGCGCCCGCACCTCGCTCAGCCAGTGAGCGGGAACCGGTCTGTATGTGGGATCCGAACCCTCGGCGGGAGTGCCGCCTCGCTCCCAAACGGTGCACTGTAGCAGTGCGCCACCAGGCCGGCCCTCAAGATAATATTTTTGAACAAAGTAGATATTTCCACTATGGGTAACACCAACATAATAGTCTCATTATTTGATAATTATTTGAACACCCAATAAATCCCTATGTGAAACATAATCAGAATACTTTCTTCCCAAATTCTGAACAAATATACTTTTTTAGCAATTGCATTTTATTAAATTTCTAAGCAATGATCCATTATTTAAAACTATTCAGAATCTTTTAAAAAATGTTAAATTATAGAAACTTTTATGGGAAAATTATTGTATTATTAAGTATGATGATAAAATACTTAGTCACTGTTCCTTAATTATATTATTTCAATTTGCTAATTATATTAATATTAGTTAGCCTGTATCAGAACAGATGTAATGCAAAAAGTTTTAAATTTTGTAGAAAATAAAGATACAAGGCCTTCCTCACAAAGATAATTATCTGTATAAGAGGCAGCATGACAATGATATGCTTTGGGTATTTTTTTTTCTTTTAATTCCCATCAATAATTGATTTGCTCAAGTCATATTTGATTTTAAAAAGCAGAACGCATTAAAAAATTTAACTTGGCAATAGAAGTAGATTACGAAAACATTTGACATATATTCTGTTTTGCCCTCTAACAAATTGCATAAAACTGGACCATACATAAGCTTTTTTGTAAAAATTCTCTGACTACTAACACAGAAATCAGTGTGATAAACAGAAAAGAAGAAAACATTGCAATCCAGAACATGTGGGGGACATGGCATGGGGTAGAGGGAAACTATGACACCATTTCAAAACTTTATTTGATTGTGACATAAAATTTAAAAAGGACACTATAATTTTGAATATAGTATATGTTACAAAAGAAATGCTGTGCAATCAAGAAGATAATCCAATTTGAGATTAAAATGGTATGTGTAAATCTCTTCATAAGAACTATGGTCCTTATAAATTATTATAATCACAATGCCAGTATTCTCTCACAGTACTTATCATATTATCATCATCATTAATAGAGGACCAGGAATATGGAGTATAAAGAATACCATACTCATCTCCTATGAACTCATTTCAAAGTCCTGGTTCCACTCACTTATTAACTTTGTACTATTGGGTAAGGCCCATAAGTTCTCAGCATCATTTGCTTTTTGAAAAATAGTGATAAAATGCCTCCCTTATTAAACTCACAGTGTTACCAAATCAATTTTTAAAATGAATTATAAAACTTTTTGGATGGCCTTGTCCACCACTGGAGAAGCTGCTGGATGGGCCCCTCACTGAGGCTCCACCTACTGGCCTTGCCCACTTCCTGAGAAGAGACTCAGTAGCTCCACCTTGGGCAGTCCGCTTCCTGAACCACAGGGAGAATCACAACCTCACAGTGGGCTCCAAGAACTGGCACAGTAGAAGGGCCACCGGCAGACCTGCATTCAGCTAGCTGAGCCAAATCACACCCCACCCCTGGCTCAGAGAGCCAGATCAGCTGTCATGCCCCTGAAAGATCCACCCCTAAGTCTTTGAGCCATCACACATACATGAATCTGAGTGAGAAACAGCTTGGCTGACGTGTCCATGGTGGGACACATCTGGTCAGAAAAGGAGCACAGTGACCCTGCCAATGGCAAACCAGTCCTGGAGACCCTGACATACATACTCCCACACCCCCATCCTGAGAGTCAGTCCAGCTACTGCATCCCCAGTGAGCCAGATACTGAAACAAGTGATCCATGGTGTGCATGAGCACACCCCCAGCCTGTGAACCAACTGGCAAATCTATGCTACCACTGATCACAAACATCCAAAGCAGAGGTCTCTGAGTCACTCATGGACATAGCAAAAGTGGATTACAGCTGAAGAAACTATACAGAGTCTACACTACTGCATCCATCCAGAACAAAGCCATTGCACTCTTCTCAATCAACACCCTACCATGTATTTGCAGGTGAAAGTCTTTTCTCATGAAAGCCACTCTAAAAATCTTAAAAAGGTGACTCTTCCACCAGATGTGCAATATCAATGCAAGGAAACAAGAAACATAAAAAAAGCAAGGTAACATGACATCACCAAAAAAAAAACACAAAATAATGCTCCAGTAACTGATCCCAGAGAATCAGAAATTGCCAACTCAACAGAAAAAGAATTAAAATTAATGATCTGAAATAAACTCACTGAAATACCAGAGAACACAAACAGTTCAAATAAAATCAGAAAAACAATTTATGATTTGAATGAGAAATTCAACAAAGTGATAGATATCATTTTAAAAAATAAAGAGAATTGAAATTTTCAAATCCTCAAATTGAAAAGTCATGGAATGAGTTAAAAAATACATCTGGAAGTCTCAACAGCAGATTAGATCAAGTGGATGAAGGAACTTCTAATCTTGAAGATAGCAATTTTCAAATAACAAGGGAATACACAAATGCACACACAAAAGAAGAAAAAAGAATGAAAAAAGCTTATGGGATGTATGGGATACTATTAAGTGAACAAATATTCAAATTATGGCTATTCCAGAAGGAGATGAAAACATAAAAATTACTGAAAACCTGTTCAAAGAAACAATAGCTGAAAACTTCCCTAGTGTTGGCAAAGATATGAACATCCAAATCCAAGAAGCTCAAAGAATCAACCCAAATAAGTCATCTCCAAGGCACATTGCAGTCAGACTATCCAAAGTTAAAGCAAAGAAAGAATTTTAATAACAGCAAGAGAAAAACATCAAGTCACTCATAAGGGAATCCGCATTAGACTAACAGCAGACTTCTCAGCAGAAACCTTATAGTCTAGGAGAGAGATGATATACTCAAAGTACTGAATGAAAAAAACTGCTACAATGCAGTAGTAATCAAAACAGCATGGTACTGGCAAAAAAACAGACACATAGACCAAGGAACAGAATAGAGAATTCAGAAATAAATCCACACACCTACAGCCAACTGATTTTTGACAAAGAAACCAAGAATGTACATTTGGGAATGGACAGTCTCTTCAATAAATGGTTCTGGAGGAAATTGGAGATCCATATGTAGAAAAATGAAACCTGTATATTTCACCATATACCAAAATTAACTCAAAATGGATTAAAGGCTTAAATGTAAGACCCAAAACTATAACATTTTTAGAAGAAAACATACAGGAAATACTTGAAGACGTAAGTCTCTGCAAAGATTTTATGGATAATACTTCAGAAGCACAGGGAACAAAAGCACAAAAATGAACAAATGGGACTTTATCAAATTAAACAGCTTCTCACAGCAAAGAAAACAATCAAGAGAGCAAAAAGACAACCTTCAGAATGGGAGAAAATATTTGCAAACTATGCATTTGACAGAGGATTAATATCCAACATATACAAAGAACTCAACTCAATCTTAAAAAAAACGATCTGATCAAAAAATGGGCAAAGAAGCTTAATAGACATTTTTCAAAAGAAGACATACAAGTGGCCAACAGAAATATAAAAAAAGGCTCAACATCACAAATCATCAGAGAAATGCAAATTAAAACCACAATGAGATATCATTTCACCCAAGTTAGACTGGCTACTATCCAAAAGACAGAAAATAATGAATGCTGGAAAGGATGTGGAGAAAGGGGAATGTGTACATTGTGGGTGAGAATGTAAGTAAAACCTACTGTAGAAAACAGTATGGAGATTTCTCAGACTACAGATAGAACTACCATACAATCAAGCAATCCCACTACTCAGTATCTATCCAAAAGAATGGAAATCAACAAGTCAAAGGAATACCTGTATGCCCATGTTTATTACAGCTCTATTCAAAAAAGCCAAGAGTTGGAATCAACCTAAATGTCCTTCAGCAGATGACTGGATTAAGAAAATATATGTGTGTGTGTGTGTGTAGTGTGTCTGTGTATACACACACACACACACATACATACTGTACAATGGAATACTACTGAGCCATAAAAAAGAATGAAATTCTGCCATTTGCAGCAACATGGATGAGCTTGGAGAAAATTATGCTAAGTGAAATAAGCCAGGCACAGAAAGAAAAATACCACATATTCTCACACATATGTGGAACCTAAAAAAGTTGATTTCACAGAATTTGAAAGTAGAATATTAGACAGATAGGAAGAATGGGACCTAGTGTTCTGTAGTAATAGAGGGAAAATACAGTTAGCAGCATAGTACGGTGTATCTTTGAATAGCTAATCAAGATGATGATTATGAATGTTCCTAACACAGGGTGACAAGTGTTTGAGGTGATGGGTATACTATATCCCCAGATATGATCATTGCACACAGTAAGAACATACCCAAATATCCTATTTTACTCCATAAGTATAGAAAATTATCAGTTAAGAAAAATAAATTCAAAAGAGGGAAAAAACAAAAAACACTTTAGAAATATGGCATTATATGTACTCATTAAAAAAAGAGAAATCGAATATGCTTAGTTTGCCTAAAATTGAATTTTTTGCTAGAACAACTGCAGGAGATAAAATTCCTTTATTTTACCCAATAATAATGGATCTAAAATATAACACTACTTTTTACTATTTTAAATGCTTATAATCTTGTTACTTTTTCTGTCTGAAAATATAAAGTAAGTGTATTTGGAATATGCATTGTTTCATTTCTCTATATAAAGGCATTGTTTGGATAAATCTATGTTACTAGCTTCATTAGTCATGGCAAACTTTTTATATCTGTTCTTATTTGGCTGATTTGTTTCCCAGCTGGAGCATTTATTATGCATGCTTTTCAGAAAATGTCCATGAGGAGCATAATTTCCAAGTCTTTGCATATATAATAATTGATTTTTGTTGGCACTATCCATGATGTGCAGTATTTGTATACATGTATTTATTGAAGAAGCAAATGACTAATAATGGTGAGAAATAGAGGAGGGTTACTTCTGCTTACTTCTATTCTTGATTACCTTTGGTTGAATTGCTGCGCTTCCATACCTGTCTTCCAAGACAAAGAACTCTCTAAATCTTTACCGACCAATATACCAGTGTGTTTCAAAAAGTTCATAGAAAAATGGAATTAAAGGATAAAATAAATCTTTCCATGAATTTTGTGAAGACCCATTGTATTTAGCTATTTAAATTAAAATTAATTAGATTTAGGATTTAGATAACACTAAAATTTTTGTTCCTTATTCACAGTAGCCACATTTCAAGTGCTTAATAAGCATAATTTCTAGAGGCTACCATAATGGGCAGTGTAGATATAGAATATTACCAACATGACAGAAAGATACATTGAACAGTATTGTTCCAAAGGTCTGGTTTTGTACAGTGATTTCCCACAGTCACAAATTCTGAACTTCAACCAAGGCAGTAGATTTTACTTTGACAAAGTTTAAACCCTTTATCATTTTTTAGGAATACTTTAAAGCCTCTATAATGAAGTGAGTATCTTTTTCCAGGTTAAGTGCATACTAGGTACCCGATGATTTTTTGGTTATTCAGTTATTCTCCTGATCCCTAATTCATTCATTCACCATTCAATTATTCACCTAACACTTACCTTTGGATTCAGGGTATTGAGTAGAAAAAGATAAACTGTTAGGGAATTTCAAGATATTGAAGATAGAGAAGATATTTAATCAATATAAAACTATATGGGATAAATTTAATATTTCAGTTCTGAGTGGCCAGTACCCAAATCCATTAGATTATTAAATTGCACTGCTTTTATACACTATGGTCACATATGTGGTGTTTATGTCTTATGGGTTTTTTTCTTCCAATAATAAAACTTTACTTTGTTTATTACTAATTTTTTACATTTTTTTTGAGGCTTACAAAATATACTTTCTAGTGAGGTTCATTAAATTTAAATTTACATAAGTATTATACATATATTACTATATATATAGGAATTACTGCCAAAATCAACAGTGTATTTCCCCCCCGTAAAACCCAAAGAGCATATATTTTGATGCTTTCAGTACAGAATGATTTTCAACACAATTTAAGAGAACTGAGATATAAAAGCAAATGTATTTTCAACAGCAGATGTACACTGTGACTGAATTCCCACAAAGCCAAACAAATGGAATAAAAATAAAAGTTTTAGTCTAGCCAGTTACCTGGCACAGTACAATCCAGACAAAGACATTTTTAATTTATTTTTTTCTTTAAATTAACATGAAGAGAGCCTGTTTCATCCTGAAAGAATGACAATAAATGGGAAACTATAACTTTATTAATTTCATGAAGAATTTGGAAGAATGGGGAAATGCCTGTCACATTTATCAATTTAGTCTTGACTTAATAATGTATTTCTTTTTCTCTGAGAATTAAACTTGATTTTAACTGTACGAATTAATGATGGTATATTGATGCAAGGTTTATACATGGGAAAAATACTCTTGAGTTTCAATGTAACAGACTTTCCTAAGGATAACTTCTAAAAAGAGATGTTCGTGTGAGTCATAATCTTGGATCTTTACAGCAGATCACATATCATGGAGGGATGACAGCTACATTAGAAAAAGTCATACACTGTTTCTCAACAGATATGTTATTGGCATTTTGGCCACAACAGGTCTTCATTTTGTGATATTCTCCCATGAATTTCAGGATATTTGACATTCCTGCTATTAAATGGCAGCAGAGTTCTGTAGTCATTCAGTGACAAAAAATACCCCCTCCCAAATATGCACCATATTTCCAAATGTTCCCTGAGTAAGAAGGTGGACTGGTTTCACCTCCGTCAAATGCAACTAGGAAGAATTATAGAAGGAGATAGAGTCTTAACTACCTGAAGATATTAAGAAAGGTGTAAGGGAGGGAATTTAAATTCAAATAGCTCATGAGTAAGAAACAGATAAAATAACTATTTTAAATTAGTGTTCTTAAAGCCATATCTTTTCTATGGTTTCTTCACCCACCTGATGTCCTAATGATTGCTTCTTGGTATTATTTATTTATTTATTTAGTGTCTTGGTTGGTTATTTAATTAGAAAAACACAACTGTTACAAAAAGAAATCAAACGCACAGGCACATATACAATAAAAGTGAAGTTCCCCCTCGCTTTACCTCCTTTCCTTTTCTACTCACCCAGAAACTTTTTTTTTCATTACTTGATTTTTATAACCTTTTTAAGAATTATGATTTTGAATTATAAACTCATTTCAAGCTTCAATTCTCTGTGCAAGTATAAATCTATCTACATGGAAAATTCGAAAGATGCTGCTGGATCCATTACTAGATTAAAGAGTACTGGGAAAATAACATTTCAAGGAGATAATGATCTCATTTGTTATGGTGCTTCTTTCTCCTCCCCCTGGAGCCTTCTAGACTCAAACCTGTCCTCTCCAGTTTGGGAATATTGTGTTGTGTACATCCAATCCAATCCAACACGCACTTTTTGAGTCTCCTAGATATGTGGGAGGCTTATGCAAGACTGTGTAAGGTAGTGAGTGACAGCTGTCAGAATGATCAGTGTCCAGGTAAATGGACTAACCTTAATGAAACATGACAAGTGCTATACCCGTATGATTGCTGCTACCACCCCCGACTCCTAATCAAGTCTAGTTTGGCCCAAGTGTCATCTTCTCAGTGCTCTATGGCTCAACTGGGTAATCTGATTTAAGTCATAGAAGCTCACAGTTCAAAGAGTCTCAGAGATCAGGAGTTCAATATATCTTATTTCATAATTGAAGACAATATCATCCAAAGTAGCAGCAACATGCGCACATTCACTCGGTAAGCTTATTCATCACAAATGTCTTTGAAAGAAGGTTAAAGGACATCTAAGCAATATACGGACATTTTGCAATGGCCTTCTGAATATTCAATTTTGTGTGTGCGTTTATCTTCTTTTATTTACTTATTAGTTCATTTTCTGTAAGGATCCTTGGTCTCAGGGTGATAGGAGAAAATGTAGTAGAGAATTACTGGGAATGAAAAGAGATTATTTGGAGAGAGGTTTTTTAAATCAAGCATTTCATCCTTGTATGGGCCCAGCTCTGGCCTCAATTTATCCAGTTAATTCTTTCCCCCCTCAAATCTTTAATTTACAAATGATAAATTTCATGTAAATACATTTTACTGTACATTTTCTAAAAATCCACAAGTTTAGGGAATGAATAGTACTGCTATACACCTGATGTCCCACTCCATTAAAAAGAAAATCTGCATGTCAACATAAAGATGATTCACTGTTGATCTATAAGAAAAATGTCATTCATCCTCTTATTATTAACAAATTGGTTATATAGATCATTAAGTCTTATATAGATTACTAGATTTGTTTTGTTTTCTTCCAAACAGTTGTCTTCTCCTTAAAACACTCAATGACATGCTATGTACAATAGTGTACTTTTCATTAAAATAAATTACTTTCTACAAAAAGTGCCCTCTAGTAGAAAATTTAGACAATATGTCTTGTCTTGCCTCCTCTTCATTTTAAAACAAACATTATCAGGAAAACTGGGTAAGTAGATATTTTCATTGAAAAAAATAATGTTATTTAGCAAAATCTTGAAGCTCTATATATTCTTCTGTTTTATATAGCTCTGGCATCCCACCCAAATAAACCACAAATGGGATATGTGGAAATTATTCCCTATACCCTTAGGCATTTATTCTCTTCTTGTTAATAGGAAAAATGAAACATTTTCTCAAATAGGCTTAAACAGTTATATACAACATTGTTTTGGGGTTGTAAGAACAGAAGTAACTCCTAATAGTACTTAATGGGTATTAAATACAAGTTGATGATAATTAATATGGGCTCCACTAGGGACTAAGCTCTATCATCGTTACATTGCTTGCTGTGCACACAGTGGGACATGGCCACACTCTATGGATATGCCAGAAATGTGAATGTATGTTGATTTACGTGGCAAACAAAAAGTATGGTGATTTTTAAGATTTCCTCTAGTGATCATTGTTCATTGTGGATATACTCTCAGTATGTTAATATTTTGACCCCAAGATGAAAACTTTAGAGTTAAGTGATTAGAGGATTATGTCAAGACATATCTGAGTGATTAGTTGTTAATGATTAGTGATGCATATTTCCAGGATCATAAATCTCTATTTTTCATCCCTGGCATCTGCTAAAGTTATACTGAGAAATGTATTATGATTCATCCTTTTTTTTTTTTAAGCATAGTCCAAGTTTCAGTTGAGAGATAGTAACACAAATATGCTTCTCACTTCATTATCTGAGCAGATAACCTTGCACTTATTTTAATACTGTTATGAAATCAATCAAAGAGGAACTTGCTCACTTAGCTCCATTTAACCTCCCAGCTCATCTGCATGTGTATACTCTCTACATCTGTCCAATTACCATTGCAGGAAATGTTATCATGTCTTTCAAATGCTCACCTTTCCTGCTCGGGATGCCGTTCACTCTTTTGCTCCTTCATCAACCCCTTTCCTTGGCAACATCAGTTTCTCCTTCTCCTCTTTACCAGTTTGATGAACATGGAAATATTAAATCTTGGATTTTCCAAAAAAAAAAGGTAAAAACTCTCCTTTCTCACTTTTCACTCTATCTACTACTGTATTTCTCTGATCCCCTTCACAGTTAAATCACTTGAAAGAACCATCTACAATCACATCTTTGCTTTCTCTTCATCTTCCATTGTTCCATTAAATTATTCCAAAATGACTCCACATTGCACATGGTGTAGAAGTTGCTATTGCCACAGCAGATTTGGCAAATATAAGATCACTTCTCCGAGTCTGCTTTTTGGATCTTTCAGCAGCAAGAAACAGGACTGACATGTCTTGAAACATTTGTTTTGACTTCAGTTCTATAATTTTCCTGTTTTGTTTCTTTTTTCTTACATTTTCTTTCTCTTTCTCAAGCATCTTTGCTGTTTTCTTCCATTTCACATGTAAGTGCTGAAGTGCCCCAGGATGCAGTTCTATTTTATTTTATTTTATTTTTTAATGCCTGGCTTCTTTCTTTCTTTCTTTCTTTCTTTTTTAAATTTTAACTTCTTAATATATATTGTAGTTGATTTCTGTGTCCCTCTACCCATTCCCCTTTCCCCCAGCTCCCCTTCACCCCCACCTCCAGCTACATTATATCTGCTCACTTGTCTTAACAAGTTGAAGGAATTGTTGTGATTGTGAGTCCATTCATGTTGTTGCAAATGGTATTATTTCATTCTTTTCTATAGCAGACTAGAATTCCGTTGTGAAGATATACCACAGCTTCCTTATCTGCTCATCTGATGATGGACATTTGGGCTGGTTCCAACTCTTGGCTATTGTAAAGAGTGCTGCAATAAACATTGGAGTATAGGTATCCCTTTGGCATGATGATTTCCATTCCTCTGGGTATAGTCTCAGCAGTGGGATAGATGGGTCACATGGTAGATCTATCTGCAATTGTTTGAGGAAACTCCATACTGTTTTCCTTAAAGACTGTACCATTTTGCATTCCCACCAATAGTGTATGAGAGTTCCTTTTTTGCTCCAACCTCACCAGCATTTTTCATTCTCAGTCTTTAGGATATTAGCCATCCTAACTGGAGTGAGAAGGTATCTCAAAGTAGTTTTGATTTGCATTTCCTGAATGCTGAGTGATTTTGAGCATTTTTTCATGGGTCTGTTAGCCATTCATATATCCTCCTTTGAGAAATGCCTATTCAGCTCCTTTGCCCATTTTTTAATTGGGTTGTTTTTTTGCTGTAAAGTTGTTTGAGTTCCTTGTGTACTCTGGATATTAATCTCTTGTCAGATGTGTATTTTGCAAATATTTTCTTCCACTCTGTTGGCTGTCTTTTCACTCTGTTAGTTGTTTCTTTTGCTGTGCAAAAGCTTTTTAGTTTGATATAATCCCATTTGTTTATTTTTTCCTTTGGTTCCCTGTGCTTTTGGGGTCATATTCATGAAACCTGTACCCACTCCTACTTCCTGGAGTGTTTCCCTATGATTTCTTTAAGGAGTTTTACTGTTTCAGGATGTACATTTAATTATTTATTCCATTTTGAGTTGATTTTGGTATATGGTGAGAGGTACAGGTGTAGTTTCATTCTCCTACATATGCATATCCAGTTTTCCCAGCACCATTTGTTGAAGAGGCAGTCTCTTCCCCATTGTGTAGACTTGATGCCTTTTTCCAAGAACAGGCTGTATGTGTATGGGTTGATTTCTGGGTTCTCTATCCTATTCCATTGATCCATATGTCTGCTTTTGTGCCAGTACCATGCTATTTGGTTATTATAGCTTTGTAATATAATTTAAAGCCAGATAGTGTTATAACTCTAGGTTTATTTATTTATTTTTTTTTGCTCAGGATTGCTTTGGCTATGCATGGTCTTTTGTTATTCCATATAAATGTCTGGATAGTTTCTTCCATTTCTGAGAAAAATGTCATTGGGATTTTGATGGGGATTACATTGAATCTGTAGATCCCTTTTGGTAATATGGACATTTTCACAATGATAATTCTTCCAATCCTAGAGCATGGGATATCTTTCCATCTTCTTGTGTCCTGTTTAATTTCTCTCAACAGTGGTTTGTAGTTCTCTTCATAGAGATTTTTCACATCCTTGGTTAACTTTTTCCTAAGTATTTTATATTTTTGGTCACTATTGTAAATGGGCAGGCTTTCTTGATTTCTTTTTCTACATGTTCACTGTCAGAGTATAGAAATGCTACTGACTTTTGTGTGTTGATTTTGTATCCTGCTATTTGCTGAAATGATTTATCAACTCTTAAGAGTTTTTTTGTAGAGGCTTTAGGCTTTTCAATATATAGGATCATGTCATCTGAAAACAGGAACAGTTTGACTTTGTCTGTTCCAATCTGGATTCCCTTTATTTCCTTCTCTTCTGTGATTGCTCTGGCTAGTACTTCCAACACTATGTTGAATAGGAGTGGTGAGAATGGGCATCCTTGTCTCATTCCTGTTCTTAAAGGAACAGCTTGCAACTTTTCCCTGTTCAGGATGATATTGACATTCTCTCCCTAGCAGGTAGAGTGATCTTTTAAAATTCAAAGTCAGATCATATGTCTATACCCACTCACCATCTTAAATACTTTACTCATGACTTCTTGTGACACAGAATCTCCACATCATTTTTAGAATCTTTACTTTTCACTTAGAATAAATTTATGATTCTGGCTTTATAGTCTTCCTAATCTGGTATCTCTGCTTCCCTGTGGCCAACTTCTTTCTCTCTCTTCTTCACTCTCTGCTTCAAACAGATTTATCCTGCTTCTGTTTCTTCCTCATATCTTAGTGATACCAGAGGAGAGGGTCTGGGGAGGTTGGATGGCTGACCTCAACCCACACCATCCTCTACCAGGTTCTTGACTCCACCACAGTAAAGAATTCGATAGCAGAGTTGGAGTAGAAAGTGGAAACAAGTTTAATGTAAAGAAAAAGAAATACACATTCACAGGGAAAGTGTGGGCTGGCTCCAGACAGTAAGCAGCAGCCCAATAAAGGCAGGTTTAACACAAAAAGGTAAGGTATACATACTTCACAGGTGACAGGCATACTGGCTCCAGAAAGAGCGAGCGGCAGCCACAGGAAGTTTAGTACAAAAGGTAAAAAATACACATCTCACAGGTGAAGTGTGGGCTGATTCCAGAGAGAATGAGCAACAGCCCCACCTTCTTCCTGGATTCTACTTTTATAGTTTGCCTATCTATACATATTCACGCTATCTAATGAATATTCAACTAAAGGGGTGGTTCCCAGTTATGTAGCAGGTTATGTAACATAGCCCTGCACATGCTCAGTTGGTCTCTTTGGAACAGGCTCATTGGTCAAATTTTACCAAATTCCCTTAAAATATGCTAGGTGGTCTCTAGCACGTCCAGTGGAAGGTCATTCATAGGATAATCTCCTTTCTACTAAGCATGCTCAGACACTGCAATTACATAAGTCTGCCTCCTGCAATCTCAATTTCCACATGTTGGTGTGGAGAATAGGTGCAACAAGTGACTCAGAGGAGGGGCTTGAGTCCCAGGGGAGTGTTTTGAGACCCAGGGGAGTGGCCTGAAAGCCAACCCCAGGGAAGCTGAACACCTCCTATCTCATTAGCACATTTTAGAAGCTTTCTCCTTTGCATAGAATGCTACTTTCTCTTCCTGAAATGTTCTTTCTCTTAATCTCAAAATATTTGCATCCTTCTTGTCATCCTAAGAGTTAACATAGCCTAGAATTACAGTGCTGGTTATACAGGGTATCCACAGTAGCTACTGTCATTTCTTAGTTCAAGTTTCATTCAGTCCCTCTCATCATTTAATCTAAAACAAAACAAACAACCAACAATAAATTCAGAGTAATTTGGTGGAATTTGGGGAGAAAGAAAAAGTAGATGAATTTGTTTGACTTCTACCTGCTGACATTTTTAAAAATATATGTAAAATCATTGATTCTTTTCCTATTTTGTCCCCAAGAATGAACTGTACAGGATCACAAAATTTGACAGTTGTGTGATTCACTCTGTTTTTAGCACTCAGTGCCAGATACATAGCAAGCACATAAACATATATTTGTTCAACAATTAAAAGTGAATGAAGGGCCGGCCCGGTGGTGCACTGCTACAGTGCGCCGCTTGGGAGCGCAGCGGCGGTCCCGCCCAGGGTTCGGATCCCACATGCAGACCAGTTCCCGCTCACTGGTTGAGCGAGGTGCGGGCGCAGCACCGAGGTTTGCGATCCCGTTGCCGGTCCCGGTCCGGTACGGGCATGACACTGAGGGTTGCGATCCGTTGCCAGACACGAAAAAAGACAAAAAGGAAAAAAAAAAAAAAAGTGAATGAATTAAGTAGAAAGAATATATGATTTGAAATGTAAAAAACTGAGTTTAGGTCCTAAGTCCTTTAGAGACTATAATTCTAAGTAAATGCTAGCTATTATTAGGTAAAACTCAATAACCTTACTCATTGAACATCAGGTCACAGACAGGTTTAGTGTTACCAAAAAAAAAAAAATTAAGACAGAAACTTTTACTATATAAGTGAATTAAGGGGAAAACAAATGGGAATTGGGATACTTTTTAATTAAATAGAATTTTAATAGCTAAACCTGACTTATTTACATATAATTCCTGAGACCAATATTGCTAGAGGCGAGAGAATGAGTTTGAAAAGACAGCAGTAGTAACCTTCTTGGCATCAAGTTTGGAACCCATTAGCTATTTAATGCAAAAGTGTGAGAGACACTGCATTCCTACTTTATTAAGAAAAGTGGATAGGACTTCCACGTAGAGATGGCAACTTGAACACATCACACTGAAATGATAATAAGCCAGTTTTGTTTTGTTCTGTTTTGTTTCACTCATAAAACCACAGTATACATACAGGATGGAAAAGGAGATGGGGCCATAGCATTTTTAAAGCTGGGAAGCAGATGTAGTAAAAACCTTAAAGGACGTGCAAAAATGAAATTCCAAGCACTGATCTGATTAACAATTCAGATTACCCAAAAGGCCCACATATTGGTAGCATGAGTACCTCAGAAAAGGCTTATGGAGAGAAAGGAGAAGTTACAATAAAGTGGAGAGCTGAAAGTCTGCGTAAGAGTAAACTAGGTTCCCAGATCCCCTTCAAGTAGCAACTACCCTTATATCACACTGGAAGAAGACTGACCCGTAGTTAAAGGATCTCTGGACTCGAGGAAGTCCTATCCTGCAAACAGGGGCATTCAGTGAATGTATGTACAATAGTGTCCAAGTCTGCAGCCCACCCCCCGGGCTCTTTCATTTGAATCCCAGAACCCTAGAGACTAGAACTTCACTCTCTGGAAAATCTGACCAGCCCAGGAAGAAAAATATAAGGATTCTGATTTGGGACAAATCCCAATTAAATATCCAAGGCATCACTCTATAATGAAGCTTCCAGTTGACAACATTAGCCATGTATTCATAGATTCTAATCTACTTTTTAATCTCCCACTTTGAAGTAAGATTAACCATACAAAGATTGCCAGAAATACTAAAGATGAAGACCAAAACAAACAAAGAAGTAAATGGCATTTGGAAGAAAAAATCTATGTTGAAAGATAAAAACTTGAAAAGAAAAACAATATACTCAGAGATAAAAGGAGATATTGAATCCAAAAACAAACAAACGAACAAAAAAGCTATTTTTTTTGTTTTGATTTGTTTTGTTTTTGTTTTTGTTTTTGTTTTCAGGAGGGAAGGAAGTTTTTTTAAAATTAAAAGTATAAGAAGAGAAATTGGACGGCTAGGGGAAGAATCAATAGAAAGTTTATAAAAACTCTCTCAGTAGGGAAATTTTAAAAAAAGAGTACTACGCTCAGATTATTGGCTTGATGTTTTAATAGAGACAAAAGTAAGAATGACAAATAAGTTTATTAGACAGGGCATTTATGTTTAATGAAATCACCTAGTGACTCAGCTTCCTTCAAGTTTGTTGCTATTCCATTCCCTAGAATTTTCCCTTGGTTTGTGACCACCACATACATATTCCAGCCAGCTGGGAAGGGAATAAAAGCATAAAAGTATGTCCTTTTAGGGACAATGCTGTGTAAAAATAGAGGCTATGAATTCATTTTGTTCACATATCCATTAGTGAGAACTTAGTCCCATAGCAATACCTAATGAGAAGGAAGGCTGAAGAGTACAGTTTATGTAGCTGGATGTTCACGAAGCTACAGATCAGGCGTTTCTGTAAATTCAAGGAGGAAGGAAAGAATGGATAATGGAGATAATTTACATTCTCTGTCATTCAGAGAGAAAAGACAAGACAATTAGGTAACCATACCAGGACTTCCAATATGTGAATATAGAAATTCTCTGAGAAAACAGAATGGAAAAAAAAATCATCTTTAAATATTTTAAATAATTTTTTTTCATTTGCCCTGGAAAATAACTGAAGATAAACCACATTAATACAATTTATTATGAAATTTGGAGCCCTAGTGATAAAGAAAATATTCTGCAAGTTTCCAGGTGAGGTAGGGAACAGGCATATACAAATGACAAAGCATCAGAATGTCTTTGGAATTTTCAATAGCATATTAGAAGCTAGAAAAGAAAGAAGTACTCCATCAGCAAATTCCGAATGAAACATAATTGCCAGACTGCAATCATTTTATCCACTCATTCTGAAGATCACAAGCAGATTTGCAATAAATTTATCCACCATATGTTTTTGCTGAGAAGGATATTAGAGAATATGTTCTTTCAAAATAGTAAGTAAACCAAAACAGAATAAGACAAAGGAAAGTAGAATCAGGAAATTCAACACATGAGAAGTGATAGGAGTTCCCAGGATGTGGACGAGAGGCAATCCCAGGATGACAGCAGGGCAAAGGCTTAAAGTCGATCTGCCCAGACTGAAAGAGGTTAAAATGTTCCAGGAAAACTTCTAAAGCAACGTGAGTCGGAAAGAGCAGTCTATGTATCTGAACATCTTAGGAGAAAATTTAGGGAACTGTTAAAGATTTTTGACTTAAATTTAATAAGTGCATAACAAGCCTACCAAAAACAAGATAAGGAGAGAGAGGAAGAATGCTTTTAAGTGAATAGAGTAAAATGAAAAAAAGTGGAATTCTCATTGGAAAATTGGGTGAATAAAAAAGCTTAAAATATAAGATTGTCAAAAAGTAGCAATAGGAGAATAATACTACAGACATAAATTAAATAATAAGCTGAAAATAAAAGTGAAAAAAGTGGTCGCCTAATGGAAAGGATAAAATGGTGAAGGGGGAAGTAGACGTCAACTCTAAAACAGTTTTTATTAAATATTCAGTACTTACAAAATGTGGTGAGATATAAAGAACACCCCACTGCCCAATTTAAGAGACAGAATATCATTATTAACTTTAAATGTCTGCCACTCCACAATTTAGAATGTGCCCCTGCACACACATGCTCTTTTCTTTGCCTTCAGAAGTATCAGGACTCCTGAATGATGTTTCTCCTGTGATCATGTGTGCGCGTGTGTGTGTGCGCGCGTGTGTGTGTGCGCGCGTGTGCACGTGTGTGTGTGCGTGTGTGTGTGTGTGTGTTTAAATATCCCTAAACAATATGTTATTTAGTTTTGCACTTTTTGCTTTATTTTTATTTTTTGGTTATGAATATTCATAAGATACAAAGCTGATTGTCACCCCTTGTGCCGAAGATGTGAAGGCCAGATTCATACTGGCATCATACGCATTACCACAAATTGACTTTGTACCCTGTGTTCCCCACCCAATTATCCCCATCCTCCCTCCCCCTATACTCCCCACTCCATTTTGTAGCCCAAGGTATGTTCTCTCTTTCTGCAAGTCATTTTTAAAAGACATACAAATGGCCAACAGGTACAGAAAAAAATGCTCAACATCACTGGTCATCAGGGAAATGCAAATTAAAACTACATTGAGATACCACCTCACCCCAGTTACACTGTCTATAATCAAAAAGACAGTGAATAACAAATGCAGGTGAGGGTGTGGAGAGAAGGGAACACTCCTGCACTGTTCGTGGGACTGTAAATTAGTACAACCACTATGGAAAACAATATGGAGGTTTTCCAAACAAATACAGATCGATCTTCCATATGATCCAGCAATCCCTCTTCTGGGTATATATCCAGAGGAATGGAAATTATCATGTCGAAGGAATACCTGCACTCCCATGTTCATCACAGCTCTGTTCATGATAGCCAAGATATGGAACCAACCTAAATGTCCATCAATAGATGATTGGATAGGGAAACTGTGGTACATATACACTATGGAATACTACTCTGCCGTAAAAAAGAATGAAATACCCCCATTTGCAACAACATGGATGAACCTGGAGAAACTTATGTTGAGTGAAATAAGCAAAACACAAAGGGATAAATACCACATGTGCTCACACATAAGTGGGAACTAAGAGAGAACGGAAGGCAGGAAAGAAAGACCACAGTGGTGCGTTGGACTTGCATTTTTTATTTCTTTACATAAATAAAATGATGAAGATCAAGGAAGGAAGGGAAGGATAAAAAGGGAAGTGTAGGAAGGAAAGGAGGGAGAAAGAGATTGAGGGAGGGAGGAAGAGAAGAAAATAAAGGAAGATATTTGATTTGTTTGAACATATCAAGGGAGGATTTATACTTATTAAGATAAACTGGAGAATAATCTGATTATAGACAACAAAAAAATGGAGCAATTATTAACTTCAAAGAAATCAAAAGGTTATAAGAAAGAAAACATAATCATAATACTTTATACCATTCTACACAGCTGAGCCATAAAGTATGTTATGATAAACTTGTGAAATCATAAGGAACACATTTACTGTTAATCGAACTAAAAATTATCATGCAGCTGGGGAAAGGAGAAGTGTGTAGCTGTTATGGGTAGCTGAAGGTGCGTATAAAAGAATAAATTCTCATTTACCATAGGGAAGGCACTATACCTAAAATAAAGAATCAAAAAGTAGCAACATTAACATGTTTTGGAGGTAAATACCAAATGAAAAGAGGTTTAAAATGGTTGCTACTGGAGGTAAGAGTAGGTGGAGGTAAGCAGAAATTATTGGGGGAAAGAGAAAGAGGCTACTTTTTTTGTAGAATTCTAATTCTGTAGAATTTTTTGAATTTTAAAACTATGTGCATGTATAACTTTTATAAGTTTAGTTTTTCTTTAATGTATTTAATACCAAATTGAAAAAGAAAATTACAATGTATGTATACATATATATCACAATCTTTGGATTTTTTAATATTTGGACAGATCAAATTAAAGTGTTAATCGCATACTAAATTCTTAATTACTGAATAATTAAGATGAATTTTACAGTTGTTTCATGAGGAGTTAGAGCTGTTTTCACAGTACATATTTTGTCATGAGCTTCATGCTCTTCAGCCTGGTTCAAAAGACTAGAAGCTGACGATGTAAGATGAATGGACACAACTCTTCGGGTCTCATGTCTTCAAGAGTGTGCCTTCTGTTGGGGAATAGAAAGGGGTTTTCATGGAGCTGATCTCCTCCATTCAAGCTCCGAGTCCACACTTTTTACCCTTAGCCCACTGCAGTATGGTCCTTACTTTCCTCTCTCTTTAGACTCTCCCCTTTCCACCCACATGCAAAAACACAATTAAAATTCAGTGAGCTGTCGGGCCAGCCCGGTGGTGTACTCGGCCACTTGGGAGCACGGTGGCGCTCCCGCCAAGGGGTCGGATCCCATGTGGAGACCAGTTCCCGCTCACTGGCTGAGCGCGGTGCGGGCGCAACACCGAGGGTTGCGATCCCGTTACTGGTCAGTAAAAAAGACAAAAAAAGAAAAAAAAAAATTCAGTGAGCTGTGACATGGAATTATCTACACTCAAAACAAATCACTGAGACCCACTCAGCCTGAGTTTGTCTTTGACTTCCAAAAAAGGAACAGAAAAATAAGGTGGGGGGGGGGAAGGGAGTGTGGATAGGGTATATGTCAATAAAACAAATGCAAAGGCTCTCAAATAATCTCCCTACATGCTTGTTTCCCTGTTCTCCTATGTCTAATTGGAAGCTGTGAATATCCACCACCCCACTGTTTCTCAGAAGTCTCGTTAGAAGCCAACATGGTTCTGAATTAGAGTAAGTGCAACATCTGCCAATGACGTCTGTGTTTTGCAGGTGTCACTGCCAAGTGCCAATGCTATACAATATTTGCACACCACTGCCCCCGTGGGACCAAACCCACACTTAACAAGACAGGGACTACATTGTCATGACATATGTGCAGTAATATTCCCTGCATTTAAGCCCCAGAAGCATGGTTATTTAGCTAACATACTCTTCTGCAATAATCATAGCAGTTTTTCTTCCAGCAGTAAAAGTCTCACCAACAACAGTTAGGCATTTTCTGCTTTCCAATTACTTGCTGACGCTATGCCAAGTACAGAGTAATATTTTCATATATCATTAAACAAATGCAGTTGTGCTCCCCAAACAGGTTTCAGTTTGGGCTAAACTACATCCATTAAAGCTTTCATAAATGGCACACCCTTCAGCTTGTAGTTTCTTTTTACTCATAAATATTTAAACGGCACAGATAATATCTCAACTTCCCAGCAAATGCTGCATTAGCTGGGCAGTCTTTAAAGCATAAAATCTTGTAGCAAGGAAAAACTAGGAAGAGAGAAATGAGTTGTACTACCAGCCAAAAAAAATCAGATCTTAATATTTACTTATTTCCAAAGAAATTATCTCTCTCTCTCCTCTCTCTCCCTCCCCCCACAACACACACACAAGGGTACTTCAAAAAGTTTGTTAAAAAATCGAATTAAAAGATAATCTTTTCAGAAACTCTTTGAAGACCCCTTGTAAATGCAATCATTTGAAAGATCTGTATATCAATGATAGTATACTTAAGTGTACTAGGTACTATGGATTTATATTGAAAGATGAACAGTAGTCTTCTTTTCAAACACTATGTTTTAAAAAGTGGAAAAAATTAAACCTGAGTTTAGAGGTGTGAATGTAATAATTGTAAGGCAGATGAAAGGGTAAGTCTAACACTATAATTTTGTCAAAGAAATTTTGAGGTGAATCAAGAATTGTTTTATGCAGTGAGTGAACTGCCTTGGTTGAATTCATCAGGGAACACTAGGTTGCTAGGAACCAGACTCAATTCTGGTTGGCATAAGTGAAGGAAGATTAAAAATGTAAAGACAGGTCACAGAACCGAACTGCAGAAGTCAAGGGGCAGCAGCCCTCTTCTCTTTCCTCTAGGCAAGAGCCTCACGGCAGCCAAGCTCTGCTTACGTCTCTCTGCTCCTTTCCATTCTGTCTGGAAGCTCTTCCTCTGCAAGGTTCTCACTTACAGTTTCTTCATCATTTCAGTTTCCTGGAGGTCTGGTATACACTGGGACCAACTTTCACCACATCTTTATATGATCCTATGATTGCAGGAACACTATTAGAAAAAGACTTTGTGTTACTCAATTTAAATTCTTCAAAGAAGGAGGATTGGGTCAGAATGGATCAGGTGCCCAATTCAGTCCAGTCACCTGGAATAAACCATTTCTGGGTTTATCTTCATCAGACACTAGAACAATTTAAAAGAGTCAAAGTGGATGAGGAAGACATTCAACATATGTTTACCAAATAGTCCTCAAGAAAACTTAAATGGAGGTCAAGATTTTGGATAAAAAGAGGGACTTTTTTTTTTTCAAAACAATATACTTTTAACATTGAAATTTGAAAATTACATTCACATACATGATCATATATGATCTTTATGTTATCCTTATAATATTTGGAAGGAAGATGATACCATTCCCATTTTAAAAATAGGATAGTGAAGGTAAGAAAGGTGACACAATTGCTTTTAGATGAGTAATTTGAACAAAGCCTCTTTAAACACTACTAAGTGTACCTGTACATTTCAAACACTTTAGAAACATTAAACCAGACTCTTATAATTTAAAAAGAGCTGTATTAATGTGGTTTCTGTGTGCAAAGAAAAAGTAGCACCAGCTATTTATTTTCTCGTTCTCCCATCTTGATCTACCTAAAGAATTTTTTCAAGGATCGGCTGTTTAGCTACCAGTTTAAACGTGGCTTATGGTTGGCATGACCAAATAACTATCTATTAAACTGGCAAAACAATAAAATAAAATAAAAACTATTAATAATTAAGATAAGATAACAGTCATAAACCTGAATTGTCCCACATTAACCAAGCTATGTGGCTTCCCTTCTCAGATGGATGTAGTGTTAGTGGATCATTCTAGAATATAATTCAAATTTACGGATCCAATCTTTCCTGTCCTGGGAAGAACTAAAATATTGTGGTAAATTTGGGTTTCAGGGTTTGGAACAGGATGAGTATTATTACAACAGGAATTGTTGTGTAATAAAACTTGAAACATGGCCAGGCCCAGAATTTTTAGTGCTTTCCACCAATCTCCTATGTGCTAAAGACAAGCCTGGGTTCTTCTTTTTTTTTTTCTTTTTTGTCTTTTTTCCGTGTCCGGCAACGGATCGCAACCCTCAGTGTTGCGCCCGTACCGGACCGGGACCGGCAACGGGATCGCAACCCTTGGCGTTGCCCCCGCGCCTCGCTCAGCCAGTGAGCGGGAACCGGTCTGCATGTGGGATCCGAACCCTCGGTGGGAGCGCTGCCGCGCTTCCCAAGCGGCGCACTAGCGCAGTGCGCCACCGGGCCGGCCCCAAGCCTGGGTTCTTCTACCATCCAGTGATTAGAAATGAGGGCTTGTTACCTTTGAGATATTTGAGTTGTAGAAGTTCTATAGTAAATATAAAAAACTTTTATCAGAAACATGTTTTGCAAATATTTTCTCCCAAACTGTGTCTTGCTTTTGCAATTTATCAATAGTGGCTTTTGAAGAGAAAAGTTTTTAGTTTTTATGAATCCCAAGTGTCTGTTTCTATTTTTCACGCTTTTTGTGTCTTATGTAAGAAAACTTTGCTTAACCCAAATTCACAAAAATTTTTCTTCTGTATTTTCTTTTTAAAACTTTATAATTTAAGATTTTACAGATAAGTCCATGATCCACATTGAGTTAATTTTTGTATGTGCTGTGAGATAAGGGTTACTGTTAAGTTTTATTTTTTATTTACATATGCATATACAAGTGATTCAGCTTAATTAGTTGAAAAGATTAATTTAAGTGGCTGAGTGATACACCATTGTATGGATATACTATATATACCATATATTGTTTATATTCATTCATCACTTGATGGACATTAGGATTGTTTTTACTTTTTGGCTTTTATGGATAATACTGTTGTAAACATTTGCATACAAGTTTTTGTGTGGACCTATGTTTTTAATTATCTTGATTTATGCTTGGGAGTAGTATTGCTAATTCATATGGTAACTCTATGCTTAACTTCTTGAGGAAACGTCAATTTTTTTTTTCAAACAGATACACCTTTTCTATTCCCACTAGCAACATATGAGAGTTCCATTTCTCTTCATCCTTGTCAACACTGGTCTTTCTGGTTATAGTCATTTTAGAGAATCTGAAGTACTATCTCATATTGTTTTGATCTGCATTTCCCTAGTGACTAATAACATTAAGCATCTTTTCATGTGCTGATTGTCCATTTGCATATGTTCTCTAGGAAAATATACATTCAAGTCTTTGGACCATTTTTAATTGGACTATATGTCTTTTTATTATTGAGTTGTGAGAGTTCTTTAAATACTTGCATACTTGCATACTAAACTGCTATCAGATATATGATTTGCAAATATGTTCTCTAATTGTTTGTGTTGTCTTTCACTTTTTGATAGTATCTTTTGATGCACAAAAGTTTTAGTTTCTATGAGGTTCAACTGTTGTGGGGTGAACCCATAGAGGAATCCAAGACCGGTGTCAGTGTTGTAGTTCTATAGCTCTTTATGTTAGTGTTGCAGCTCTTTGTTCAGTGTTACAGTGTCTCTTTTTGCTTGCAAGCAAGGAGAGCACTGGAGAGCAAGAACTCCTAAACCAGTGTCTCCCAGAACAAAGGAAAAGACCCCCTTATATATCCTAAATTCCCGCCCTTTTCCATCACAGGTTCCCATTCACTTCCTCTTATATAAATGAGGG
>NW_007733633.1:3693-5030 GCF_000696425.1 Galeopterus variegatus | reverse complement strand
GCTGACCTGCTGATTTGGATTGGCTGATTGTGGGACACAGTCTGTTTGTCACTTTAGGAGCTTAATTTGCCTCTGGCCCCTGGGGTGGGGGGGATGCTGAGGCTGCTGTTATCTCATAGAGGGCATGCCTAAGAAGCAAGCAGGGTAAATGGCAGAGGCCAGAGTTTGCAGTGGAGCATAGAGTTTCTAAAACAGTTTCTCAAGTGGAAAAGGGAAAAGCTCAACAATTAAAAATGCTTAGGGTTCCCCACAACATTCCCCACTTGTTTTATGTACATGAGTTAAATCCTAGACTCATCATTAACGTTTAATCTGGCATAATGGGTTCTTAAAACCACGAGTTTTATCGATTGTACCCTTTTCTTAATGTATCTTGTGAGGCCAGTGAGTATACAGGGGCCTATAGTAAAGAGTAATAGGATTATGAGTAGAGGACCTGTTAAAGCAGTGAGAGAGTTGTTAACCAGGGAGACCAAGAGAATAAAACTTCATACCACTTGTGGTTTCTGTTTTTTATTTCTTCCTTTTCTTTTTTTTTTTTTTTAACCTTTTTAACTAGGGAGAGGCTATCCTTTATTATTTCTGAATGATTTTTATAAAAGCAACAATTTTCTCCTAGAGCTATACATAGTCCACCTTGTTTTAGGAATGAAAGATCAAGGCCCCTCCTATTTTGTAGAACTACCTCCACTAGTGAATCTAAGGGAGTTTCTAATTGGCTAACAGATATATTTTCTTTTTTTCCTAGGTCTAGATCAACTTGTTGACTTAGGGCTTTAAAATTTTGGTTGCTCTTTATGAGAGCTGTGGTGCTAATAGCTGCAGAGCCTTCAATGCCAAGACTTATAAACAGAGGAATTAAGACAGGAACTGCTCATTTTTCAAGGAGGTGTTGCCTTTCTGCTGCTCCTTCACAGTAATAAATTTGGGATACAGTATAATCAAGTACACAAAATTCAGTTCTATTAGGTTTAAGGAAATATTGAATAGCTATGCATGGAGTTAACCCTGTCAAACAAGTAAACCAAGCACGAGAAGAGGTGACGAGGGAGTTAGAAGCTTGTGACCCCTGGGTTGTACTATTAGTGGTTACTGCATATGTACATGCATACATATAGGGGGACATTTTAGGGTCATAAACATTAGTTTTTATATATAGTCCTTGGTTTTGTCCATCACTAAGCATAAGTTTGGGCTTTTGTCCCCATGGGCAGAATCTGTCTTCGGTGATTTCAGTCACATTCAGAGACTTCGCACTTTGGTTCACTGGCCTAGCCTTATTGTTTCATTCCCCCCTGAGAGATTTTATCCTCCTTATTCTTAAGGTGAAGGGGGCT
>NW_007733633.1:0-960 GCF_000696425.1 Galeopterus variegatus | reverse complement strand
ACAAATTTAACCCATACAAACCATTATTATGACTTACTCAGACTTTTTGCTTTTGTCCTATTTTTTTTGTCTTTTAAACAGCCAGCCATTTTACTCTAGGACAAAAATACACTGTGCAAGATGCTTTCTTACATCTGTTTTCCCTATTAGCCTTCTTAACCATAACTACATCTTTATATTTATAGCTTTTTATGACACTTTTGTTATTACATACCTTTTTTAAAAAACATTTTGCTAAAAAAGTTTTTATGCCTAGCAGTTTGAATTATGTGTATTGACTATAATTGACTTACTAGCTCCAATTTTCCAGTAACAAACCTATGAAGCAAGCAATTTTGAGTTGTTTTATATTAATATTTGTAGATTAAAAAAACTATTTCTAACTTCTGAAGAGACATGTTTTTAATTTTAACAGATTCAAATATATTTGTGGTTTTTTGTATTGTATAAAAACAAAACAATATATAAACATAAACTTATACAATAACTAATGTTTTAGTATTTTATTAATATAACACTTTACGATTTCAAATTACTGAGAAGCAATTTTGAAATTATGATTTTATTTATAAGTATTTAACCCATTTAAATTTGTCTAATATTTTCTTACATCAATCTACACCTTCATTAATTAATATAGGTTTTGTTTACAATGTTAATGAGACAGATAAAATGGAAAACTTACTAGTTTAAAAAGGACAGTTGATTTTAAATTTCATTTCTAAAAAAAATGCCAAAGCTTATCTCTTTTAGAGAAAGCAAGGTAACAAATTTACATTGCAAGGCAAAGTATGGAAGCCTTTTCAAGGAGATGTATAGAAAGTTTTCTTCTTTAAAAAATGGCATAAAACTCTACCATAGGATTTTCTGAAGAAATACATAGATGAGCCTACAAGAATATTTCCAGAATATATAAAGAACTCAAACAACTTTACAAGAAAAAAACAAGCAACCCAATCA
>NW_007733632.1:101837-107029 GCF_000696425.1 Galeopterus variegatus | reverse complement strand
TTTATTTACAAGAAATCGAAAATCTTTTATTCAAATTTTCCAAACAGGCAATATATTGTTTATTTTTTTTTTCTCTTTGCTTTTTAAAAAAGATGTCATCTTTATATGTGATGTTCCTGTTTTCTCTTCAGACTTGAAACCAAAAAATCAAGTGAAGGAAATGGGCTGAACAGTTTTTATGTTTCTCTTGTGTGGCTGGGTGACAGGGTAGTGTAGGGAAAGGAATTGTCAAGTCTGATTGAAACACAGTTTCTTTTTAATGTATAAGGTATCGTGTGTGTGTGTGTGTGTGTGTGTGTGTGTGAGTCCTAGTAGTTTGAGCCTTAGAATTTTTCAAAATATCTCTTTTAAGAAAAAAAAGATTTCCATGTTTTTTAAAAGCCAATTGCTTTTGTTCTCTTGGGCAAAAGATAAAAGACATGAAAGGTTTTATAATCGTGTGTGTGTGTGTGTGTGTGTGTGTGTGTGTGTGTGTGTGTGTGTGTGTGTGTGTGTGTGTGTGTGTGTGTGTGTGTGTGTGTGTGTGTGTGTGTGTGTGTGTGTGTGTGAATGTCAATGACACTTCCCTGCATAAGCCATCTTCTTTGACTCCCATACAGATTTAGATCCAGGTTTTGTGAAAGTTTCTCTGAGAAAAATACAAAGTTATAAAGGCAGTATGAGTTATGGCAGTGAATATTTATTTAGAATGAACAAAAAAGAATCATAAAGAATTACAAATTTTAAAATTAGTAAAATACCTTAACATCACAAAACGTGGAAAAGTACATTTTTTAATAACTGCCTAAAAATCACAAAATGTAGAAAATTGAAATTTTTAATAATATATTTTAAACATTACAGAGCCTCACATAGCTCTATAATGTTCTTTTCTCCATCCTTTTTTGGATATATAACCTAAAATCTTTTTTTCACAAGACAACACTATGGGTTAAAGCCCATCAATTGTCAAATTTGGGGAAACTTCTGCTAAGATTATTTTAAACATGGGCAATTATAAACTGTTTCTAATATTAAAGCTTGTGCTATACAAAGGGAATCTGATCAATTATATTTCACACGATTATCATTAAAAAAGGGAAAATATGGTACACTTTTGATGATATATGTTGTATTATGTAGTATATCCCTGACAGGAAGAAATTCCACTTTGACTAGGATTTAAAGATAACCAAATCCTTCACTTAATTTTTCTAGTTTGGTATACTTCAAATGTTGCTCTTCCTTAACTTCCCTCATATTTCTGTGGCCAGGCACCATGGATTATTTCATATTGCAATACAAATTATGGTCCTGCATCTTTGTGTCACAGTGAGTTTTCACATTGAACGGAAGGAGTATTCTTATAAACCATTCCTATACCTGGACAGTGAGAATAACTTAAACTGTAGCTGGACTAGATGAACATATTCCACTCCATCTAAACTAAACACATTGCTTTTGACATTTTCCAAAGTCATTTTAGTATGACTGCAAAAAAGTTAGTGGCCACTCAAACACCACTGTACTTGAGTAAAAAATGTGGTGGGAGTTGGAATAGAAAGAGTCAACATCTTCTTTTTCTACTTTTTCCAAAATCCTTGTTTATGCACAAACATTGCAATACCTTGGAAAGGAATGTACCAGTGGGGCCTATGTTAATAAGCAGCTCTAAGCATATGTTTCATTAGCTTTCTGGTAGTCTGCCTCTACAAGCATGAATCTCCCTTTACATATCTGACTTATTTTACATTTCTCAACTAACAAATGAAGTTAAATAAATAAATAAATATATAAGAATGAAAATAAAAGTGAATATTCTCAAAAAGAAAAAAAATTCATATCTAATCTTTTTGAAAGAATAGAAAGAACTATTTCTAATGTTTCATTTTCTAGTCCCCTCATGAATTCATTTCTATCTAGCTTTCTAAAAGCCCTTCTGTTCTCTCCACAATTATTCCTCCAAATTTCTCTAAATATGATCACCAGCGACAGCCTATGTACACTTCTCAGTACTTATCCTATGTGACATATATGGCATTATAGTGATTCTCCTTTCTTTGTCATGTCATCCTGATTTTCTTCCTATGTCCCTGATCTTTTTTTGTACCTTCCACTAACTTCTCTTCCTCTACCCTCCTTCTAAATGTTGCTGTCTCCGTGGATTGGTTATTAACTACATTCTCACTCTGTATTCTTTGCATAAATGTCTAGTGCATACTTCATTTGTAACTGATCTAGAATATGTATATACATTAGGTTCTACTGAAAGTCTATACCTGGATATCCCATGGACACCTCAAATCAACTTTATTTATTTATTTATTTACTTACTTACTTACTTACTTATTTATTTATTTATTTATTTATTTATTTATTTATTTATTTATTTATTGTCCTTTTAGAGACCGGCCGCACCGCACTCAGCCAGTGAGCGCTGTGAGCGCACTGGTCATCCCTATATAGGATCTGAACCCGAGCGCTGCTGCGCTTCCAGCGCTACACTCTCCTGAGTGCACCACGGGCTCGGCCCTCAAATCAACCTTTTTAAAATAAAACTATTTTTCCCTCTTCATTACGAAAATTTTCTACATTAAAAAAGAGAGACTACTACAATGAACACATCTATTCAACATCTATCTATGGCCAACACTAAATTCCAGTGATTAACACATATTCCCAATCTCATTTTATCTATCCCCTCAAAAAAATTTTATTTCATTTTGTTTGATTTTAAATGAAATCCAAGGTATTATGGCTTTCTATTTGTATATACGTTAGCATGCATCTCTTATTGAGAAGGGCTTGTTAGATAACATACCCAATAAAGTTAACAATAAATCCTAAACAGAATCTTACGCTGAGTTTATATTCACATTTTCCTGATTGTTTCAAAGAACTCTCTTTAAAGTTGGTTTACTCAAATAGAGACCCAAACAAATTCCACAAATCCCATTTGGTTATTGTACCCCTGAAGTCTCTTTAATTCTATACTAGTTGCCTGCATTCCATCTCTTTTTTCCTTTCACAGACATTGTTTTGACTGCTTTTTGTGGTAGTGATTTACTTTTTCTACTAGTCTCAACATTTCTTATAAATTGGTAATTAGATCTAGTCTCGATAAATCATAGGGTCATATTTTCTTTTAATAGAAGAATACTTAATACATAGCACCATACATTTCCCATTTCATCACATAACTAGGCATTACTTTTAGTAATGCTGAGACTTATTTTCAGTTTCAGGTGATATCACCCTTACAAAAGTACCTATTAATATCCCTCTGATTATCTCACCCATTGATGGTCACCACCTAGATCTATTATTTTATGATATGTTGCAAAACCATTTTCTAATTCTACCATCCCTTCTGCATTTGCCGGAAATCATCTCTAAAAAGGAAACTTTACATGAAAATCTGTTCATACAGTAAAGGCATAATAAGGCTTGATCTTTTCTCCTTACTTATTTTTAAAATTACTTTCTAGTCCTTCTCTTCCTTACTTACTTTTACACTTTATGAATATACTGTATGCATCCCCCAACTCAGAGCTTCAAATGGATTCCTCTCTCTCGCCTACATGTAAGTAAAGCCAGGTTTTATCTATTTCTAAGGCTTTTCACTAACCTCTGCTTCTCCACTGCCAATGATCTAAGATCTAGTCAGCATTTCTTATCAATAGCTGGTGAATCAGATTCTATAATTCTAGCCATTACTCGTAACTCTTCCTCTACTCAACTGCTGAAGTGATGGTTCAAAGTGCAGAACATGATAACATTATTGACAGTCCAAAATGCCTAAATCTTTCAATGGCTCTTCATCAACTTTAGGTAAGATCTAGGCAAGAATATTCACAATCTGACCCCTGATTACTGTGCAAACCTCACTTTCTACAATTCCCCTGTGAGCTTCCTGGCTGCAGTTCCATTTAGCTATGTAGGGTAATCTGAACTTGCAATGTGTTCTCACATGTTTCCGTACCTGCTACATCCTAAACCTGGAATCCTAGTCCAATTTGTTCCTGCTTTTGAAATCAATATGCATCCTTTCAGCCTAAACTCAAAGTCAACTATTTAATGAGGTCTTCTCTCATCCGCAAAGACAGAAAGAGGCATTTTGATCTGTGTGTTTGTTCCCTTACAGTCTTTAGGCAGACTCTGTGATTGTACTTATTATGTGGCTGAATGATTTGTGTATATGTCTCTTTCTTTCACTAGATAGTAAGCTCCTCAAAAGCAAGGACATTCTCATCAAACCTCCAGTGCCTACGGCAGTCCTTTCTGTGTATAGTAAGTACATAATGATGATGAATTACTATTGGCCCTGTGAAGCATATTATATTTGTTTTCTTTACCTGCCTGCTAAATAGGTCCCTGCTAGGCTCAGCTTTGGCTTCAGGTTTTCATTCTTTTTATTCACACCCAAGGATGGTTCATCTATTTTGGATTTATCCTCTTTTATGCAGTTTCCTATCTCTGTTGCCTACAGTGTAGATTCACTTAGATGTTCTACTAACTACGTTGATTTCTCTGGAGTATATGAAGACTTCTTACCGATCCCACAAACATTTTGCTTATTTCTATTTCTTTTCCCATATTATTCCCCTCTATGAAATATCCTTCTTCCTTTCTGCAAGATTTTTTTTTACAAGATTTCCTTTGGGTTATAACAAAGAAGCACTTTAGCAGAGCATGTACAGAGGTTTCCAAAAGGATGTTTGACCTCTTCCTTCATTTACAGTATGTGATATATGAGTTTAGATAATTTCACCACACTTCTTTAGCTATTTTTCCCCCTGTGTATGTGTCATTTGTCTGCATAAAGAGACTATAACTTTCTCAAGACTATAGTCCAACATTTCTTCCATAATAGTTACTGAGAATGCTACCAAACAGTATATCATTTAAATGCTTATATGAAAAAAAATGCTGACTATCCAAATGGACATTACTTTTATAACTCTAATCATTTTGAAAGTTATTTGCAATGTCACATTCCATTTTGTAATATTTTGCTCTTATTTTTAAAATGAAAAATTTAAATATTAGAAGGAAGAACACAAAAATCAATCTTCAAATAATGACACCATTTAACATGACACAACTAAAATACATAATTGATATACATACAGTAGTTCCCCCTAATCTGTGGGAGATATGTCCAAGACCCCCAGTGGATGCCTGAAACCATGGATAGTACCAAGCCCTACATA
>NW_007733632.1:100135-101757 GCF_000696425.1 Galeopterus variegatus | reverse complement strand
ATATACCTCTGATAAAATTTAATTTATAAATTAGGCATAGTAAGAGATTAAAATTAATAGCCAATAATAAAATAGTACAATTATAACAAAATGCCAGCATCACTGTTCTTGTGGTTTGAGGCCATTATTAAGTAAAATAAGTGTTACTTGAACACGTGCACTGAGATTCTGTGACAAAAACAGATACTAAGTGACTAACAGGCTACTACTAGTCCTGAGCAGAACAGAGAGGGACAGTGTGAGATTTCATCACCAGTACTCAAAAGGGCAAACAAGTTAAATCTCATGAATTGTTTCTTTCTGGAATTTTCCATTTAACATTTTTGGGTAACAGTCGACATAGGTAACTAAAACCATGAAAAGTGAATCTGTAGACAATGGGGCACTACTTAACAGTCATAACCAAAGTAGGAAGTGTTAGTCAGCAAAAACAGATACTAAGTGACTAACAGGCTACTACTAGTCCTGAGCAGAACAGAGAGGAACAGTGTGAGATTTCATCACCAGTACTCAAAAGGGCAAACAAGTTAAATCTCATGAATTGTTTCTTTCTGGAATTTTCCATTTAACATTTTTGGGTAACAGTCGACATAGGTAACTAAAACCATGAAAAGTGAATCTGTAGACAATGGGGCACTACTTAACAGTCATAACCAAAGTAGGAAGTGTTAGTCAGCTTAAGCTTGCCTGTGAATTCATTTATTTTATTACCTTGTATTTATTTCATTTACCTTTTATTACTTTTTCCAGGTTATTTAAACAACAGTTGCTTAATTGCCTAAAAGAGATTATGAACCACCCCATGCCTAAAAGAGATATGAACCACCCAAACTAAGTTTTAAAAAATAGTAATTTTGATGATGTCATCTCAGTTTTTCCTTCATAAGTCTCTCACACTAAACAGAGAAGATCAATTCAACCAACCTCTCCACATATTTTGCAACCAGTAAAACTCAATGATTTAAATTATGGGGCACAAATGTCCTTTTGTTTTATTTTTAGCATTTTAGATGTCAGTATTTACAATAAGACACAGGCAAGAGAATAAGAATGGGCCACTGTAACCAGGCCCTTGTACTGAACAACTATGATCAATAACTTTGTTATTAGAAACCAATAATACCATGTTTACATAAAATGAAAAAAAAAATTCTGGATAATATTATTTAGTGAAGGCTGAAGTTGCAGGCTGACTATGTAAACTTAACTGTCACACTCTCTCTTTCAATTCCTTATGAAATATTAAAAGAAATGTACTTAAACTTATAAAATTTTTTGTAACTTTGTCTTACGCTACTAACACACTAAGTTAGAAAAATACAGAGATTTGAATTTTTTCTGTCTTATTACTTTTGCTATAGTGATCCTGATATAGAATATTAGTCAAAAATGTTCTCCCTTGTAAACGTATTTGGAAATATTCATTTAATGCTTCAGCTATTTTATTATCTTGAATGACTACATCTCACATTATAATTTGTAATATTGTATCTCTATCTTTCTGATAACTGTTCCTATGCAGAATGAAAAAATATTTTTGAATGTGTCCAAGCCTTCTTGAGGTGCATATATGTGTGTGTGTGTGTGTGTGTGTGTGTGTGTGTGTGTGTGTGTGTGTGTGT